>NC_057795.1:380375785-380490921 GCF_018294505.1 Triticum aestivum | reverse complement strand
GGCATGGCGTGGGGTTGATGGAGGGCGTGGCTACGGCGAGGGGGTGGCGGCGATGGCGTCGGCCATGGCGTGGGAGAGCGAGGGAGAGGGGCTGGAGAGGAGAGGGGGTGTCTGGGAGGTTCGGGAGAGAGAGAGGGGCCGATTCACGGCGTTAGCCGGGCGAGGGAGGCGGCGAGGCGGCGAGCAGGTGCGTGGCACCCATGCGGTGCTCGCCGTCGAGCACCTGCCTGCCTGCCTGGCCGGCAAGCAGCTCGCTGGTGCGGTGCTGGGCTGGGCCGGCAGGTGGGCCGGGTGCTGGGCGCTAGGTAAGCTTTTCCATTTCTTTCTGTTTTCTGTTTTTTTTAATACTTCTGCAACTTTGTTGAATTAAATAAAATACTTAGGCTACTCCTAAAATCACCAAACTACTCCTGGTCCATAGTTGGATTATTTCCAACATGAAACATTTTAGTTTGGAGTTATTTGAGCATTTGAATATTTTATATAATTTTAAATGCCCAAATTCAAATATTTAAGATTTAATTCAAAACCCTAAGATGGCCTAGGAAAATGTGCACCACTTTTGGCAGAGGTTCTGAACCAAGACAAAAATGATGGGCATTTTAGAAGGGCATTTCAGGTTCATTGAAAATATTTTTTAGTAACCCTAGTTGGTTTCAGAGGGGGCTGGGGGTTCTGTCATCCCCATTTCAAGTTTCTGATGAAGAATAGACATGATGCAACACTCTAATGCATGAACTAGCTAGGGTGTGACAAATTTGGTTGACCCGTTCCACCTGACCACTCGACTGAGGGTGGAAAGCGGTACTGAAGGAAAGATGGGTTCCCATGGCAGTTTGGAAGCTCTCCCAGAAATGAGAAGTGAAAAGACTGCCACGGTCTGAATTGATCTCTAGTGGAACACCATGAAGTGACACTATTCGAGAAATATATAAGTCAGTGAGCTGACTAGCGGTGATACTCTCTCGAACAGGAAGGAAGTGAGCCACTTTGGAAAGACGATCAATGACTACGAAGATAGCATTATTCCCTTTCTTGGTCCTGGGAAAGCCGGTGATGAAATCCATACCAACTTTATCCCATTTCCATTCAGGAATGGCTAAAGGCTGAAGGGTGCCAGCAGGTCTTTGATGCTCTGCCTTAACGCGACGACAAACGTCACATTTAGCAATGAACTCAGTGATTTCTCTCTTCATCCTAGTCCACCAGAACCTCTGGCATAGGTCCTGATACATCTTAGTACTACCGGGATGAATCGTGAGAGGAGATTCATGCGCCTCCTTAAGAATCAGTTGTCGAAGATGTTGATTCTTGGGAACCACCAAGCGATTCTCAAAGAAAACAACACCACGATCATCCATAGAGAAACATCCACCAACTCCCTTCTTAATGTTTCTCTTGATCCGGGAAATTCCTGTGTCTTGCTTTTGAGCTGCGATAATCTGATCCTTAAGATCAGGTTTCGCCACCAGGGTAGAAAGGAATCCGTGAGGAGCAATGTGAAGATTAAGCTTACAGAATTCCTCATGGAGAAGTGGTTGGCCTTGCTGCAACATGAGATTGTTGCAATAGGATTTACGGCTTAGAGCATCAGCCATGACATTGGCTTTGCATGGGGTGTAGGTAATCCCTAGATCATAATCTGTGATCAACTCCAACCAACGTCTTTGCCTAAGGTTCAGATCCGGTTGGGTGAAGATATACTTGAGACTCTAGTGATCGGTGTAGATCTCGCAACGTTTACCAAGAAGGTAATGTCGCCAGGTCTTGAGTGCATATACTACGGCTGCAAGCTCTAGATCATGTGTAGGATAATTCTCCTCATGTGGATGCAACTGTCGAGATGCATAGGCAATCACATGACGATCCTGCATAAGAATGCAACCTAGTCCCTGTCGTGAGGCGTCGCAGTAGATAATAAAGTCTTTAGTGAAATCCGGTGGCACAAGTATGGGAGCAGAAGTCAGGCGCCTTTTCAGTTCCTGAAAACTGTATTCACACTGTGGGGACCACTCAAACTTTTTATCTTTCTTGAGAAGTTCCGTGAGGGGTTTGGCTACTTTGGAGAAGTTCTCAACAAAGCGGCGACAATAGCTAGCTAGACCAAGGAAACTCCTAACTTGTTTAACGGTTTCAGGTGGAGTCCAATCAAGAACGGCCTTAACTCTCTCGGGATTAACAGCAATGCCCTTACCAGAAATTATGTGGCCTAGGTAGGTCACTTCTGGCAACCAAAATTCGCACTTGGAGAACTTGGCATAAAGACGGTGCTCTCTGAGTTTTTCTAACACAAGTCTAAGATGTTCGGCATGCTCTTCTTCGTTCTTCGAGTAAATAAGAATATCATCGAGGTAAACCACGACGAACTTATCTAAGTACTCCATGAAGATCGAGTTCATCAAGCGGGAGAAAGTAGCTGGAGCATTGGTTAGGCCAAAGGACATGACGGTGTACTCGTACTGGCCATAACAAGTGACAAAGGCCGTCTTGGGGATGTCCCCGTTTCTGATTTTGATTTGGTGGTAACCTAACCTCAAATCCATCTTGGAAAAGACTAAGGATCCAGCAAGCTGATCATACAGGTCGTTGATCCTGGGGAGCGGATATTTGTTCTTTATCGTGACCAAATTAACGGGACGATAATCTACAACCATCCGGTCCGTACCATCCTTCTTCTTGACGAAGAGGATGGGGCAAGCCCAAGGAGAAGAACTAGGACGGATGAAACCCTTTTGCAAGGACTCATCAAGTTGTTTCTTAAGCTCGGCTAGTTCTAAGGGTGCCACCTTGTAGGGTCTCCTAGAGATTGGAGCAGTTCCTGGGATAAGATCTATGACGAACTCTACATCTCGGTCAGGTGGAACACCTGGCAGTTCCTCTGGAAAGACATCCGGAAAGTCACGGACTACCGGAATATCTTCAAGGTCTGGAAGAGGGCTGGCATTAAGAGAATAGAGCTGACGCTTTGCAACTCTAGTGGAGACAGTGACTGTCTTGCCAGATGGGTGTGTAAGCTGAACAGATCTTGTGTAACAATCAATCTTGGCATGATGAGCTGTCATCCAGTCCATACCCAAGATAATGTTAATATCCGAAGACTTGAGAGATATCAAGGAAGCAAGGAATACAAGTCTGTCAACATGGATTTCATTGCCATAACTTATCCTAGAAGTTTGCCATTTGGATCTAGGAGTTTGAATAAGTAGCGGGGAGGGCATATCACAAAATGACATGTCGTGCAAGCGGGCATAGCTTTCAGAAATGAAGGAATGAGACGCTCCAGTATCGAACAGAACCGATGCTGGATGATAGTTGACAAGGAGTGTACCAAGAACGACATCTGGATCATCATGAGCGTCTTTAGCTGAGACGTGATGCACACGTCCATGTTTAATGGAAGCTGACTTGGCACTGATCATCTTGCGTGATGGCTTAACACAGCCAACAGACATCTCGGGCTGAGGTGGAGCAACTCTGATCTGAGTGCAAATACGGGCAATGTGGCCTGGCTCTCCGCACTTGTAACAAATCTTGGAGGTAGGATGTGGACCCGCATTGGAAGGCGGTCCACCAATAGGCCTGGGTGGAGCATACTGCTGAACTGGATGAGGTGCCACATAAGATGGCCTCAGTACACATTTGGGTGGAAGAGCGGAGTTCGGAACCCAAATCCGGCGCTTCTGAGAGCTAGAACCGGAGGAAGATCCCAAATCACGGGTGTGCTTACGAGACTCCTCGTAAGTGAGCTGAGCTGTCTCTGCATTAATGGCTTTGTTCACAAGAGCTTGGAATGTATCACAATGATGCAGGTGGAGATCACGACGCAACTTGGGATTGAGACCCTTCCGGAACCTAGCCTACTTCTTGGCGTCCGTGGACACTTCTTCTGTGGCATAGCGAGCGAGGTTCTCAAACTCTCTACTATAAGCATCAACAGCCATCTTACTCTGGGTGAAACTACAGAACTCTTCTCTCTTGCGATCGATGAGGGCTTCAGGAATGTGATGCTCGCGAAAAGCCTCAACGAAATCCCTCCAGGTGGGAGTCTGGTCAGCTGGAAGCATAGCCTCATAGTTCTGCCACCAAAGACTAGCAGGACCTTCCAGGTGGTATGTGGCATAAGTGACCTTGTTATCTTCAGCTACGCTCGCGGAACGCAGCTTATGAGTGATGCTACGGAGCCAGTCATCTGCATCGAGTGGCTCGATGGAATGATGAAAGGTAGGTGGGTGCAAGCGAATGAAGTCATGAATGGTCGCAGACTTATTGGACTGATGTGCGGTGTTCTCCTCGATACGTGCCAACAAACGGTTAGACTCACGCTTGTTCCTCTCCATTTCTAACATGAACTCTGTCAACGAAGGCGGGTCGGGAGGATCCTCATCCCTACCATCTCCATGGTTCTGGCTACGAACAAAAGAACTTGATGACATCCTGAGAAACGAAACCAGGGACGGAGTCAGCATCAACTATAGACTGTAGAATGTAGGACAAGGAATTAGTATCTCTCAAACTCCTAGGGAAATTCCGGTAGCATAACGGCAGTAAAATGCTCAGAATGAGACATCCTACTAAAAATGGGGTGGTAACATACTCATCAGCATTACTCAAGGTTCTGAGATCATACTAAATAGACTACACCGGAAATACTCAAAACTGGGGTATGACTCTGATTAACCAATCCTATGGAACTACGGAGTAGTAACACGTGATCCTGATAGACGAGGGAGAAAGCCTAGTTCCTTAACCCCGTAGGAAAGATAGGACGACTCAGATCAGAAGGCCATGAGGTAAAGGAGTAAAAGGAGCCTTACATTCCATCCCACAATCAATTCCCTTACATAACTAAAGAATTTCTAGACTCAACTTCGACCAGTTTGGCTTGGTAATCCTACAGGCAGTCAGGCTCTGATACCAAGGCTGTCAGGACCCCGACTCAATGCCACATTGATCTAGCATGTAACACCTCATATCACTTTGCGGCCTCACGCACGGTATCCCCACGGGTGTTGCCTTACCTTTGCCCGGGACCGTTTGCGTCTTTTGGCACGCGTATATGACAGTGCCGCTAGCATCCATATGACAAGGAGCCCGGGCTGACATGGCTAGTCGTAAACCCAAAGTGGCACTAACTTACACGGACAGGCATCCATGACCCAGCATCGAACGTGTCGGTCATCAGCGAGTGAATCCAGGCTGTAGCACTGGGCTATCAGGACTCCGGTGAACCGGGCTGTAGCGGGCTAACAGGACTCCGGTATTCATCGCGTGACATTTCCCCGAAGGGACAGACACAGGAACGAAGAAGGACACATGCCGGCCAGCCTAAGTGTTCCGGAGCAGTAGCAAGCTACCAGGGCTTGGAGGAAACACTAGGAGACATTTCCCGGTAAGAGAGACTACTAAGGATAAACAACTAGATAGTCAGATCCCACACATAGCAATACACATTACACATACGCATAACATGCAAGTATGTGCTGTACAACATGGCATCACAGCATAACTCAACAACTCATATAGATAAGGCTCAAAGAGCCATCATAGCATTTATTACAAACAGGGGTCACATGACCCAACATTCAGAGCAATCAAGCAACAAACGGAAGCATTACATGTCTGAGTACAGACATCTATAAATGAAAAAGGCTGAAAGCCTGACTATCTACAACATCCGATCAAGATCGTAGCTGAGGTACTAGCTACTAGTCGAAGTCCATGAGAACACTAGTAAGACCGAAGTCTCTGCTGCAAAAACATAAATAAAGCAACATGAGTACAAGGGTACTCAGCAAGACTTACATCAGATCCTATCATACATGCATTGTTTCAAGAGGGTAATGTGGGGTTTAGTTGCAGCAAGCCAGCTTTGACTCTGTGGCTATCCTGTTCTACGACTACCAGAACTTCTTTGAGGTGATATGGCGCACACGAGTCCACTAAACACCACACAATACACCGCTATGGGTTCATTCCCGTCTCCCTACGAGAAGGCCATCCATAGCACTCACACTTGTCTTGAGCATTTTAGAGTATCCACTTCAAGTTGTCTATGTACCATGTAAGCATCCAAGAAGTCCATAACCGCGGACCCGGCTATTCGAATAGATCATGTTAACCCTGCAGGGGTGTACTTCTTCACACACGCTCTCGCCACTTACCGCCATGTACACGTCATGTATCTCGGCAACCTTCAAGCGGAAGCCTAGCGAGGGTGTCGGCCACGACCTGACTAACCACACAAGACTCTAATCCAGGTTTATCGCCTATTCGGGTTCCATCCGCAAGGAGATCCGGCCGGGGTTTCACTCACGGCCCCAAATGATGTGTGCAGGGTTCCCAAGCCCACCTCGCCGGATGGATCTACACTTGGCACACCGTGCCACTTGCGCCTAGTCTGTCCCAAGCCCACCTGGCCGGGTGCCACTTGGTAGACTACTAACACTTCCTACAAACACCAGAAACTAGTTGCGACTCCTGGACAGAGATCAAGTTGGTTAATAAGTCGAGAGGGCTTGGAGCGCCCGGAGCCCAATGTGTGGTAGTATCGAGTCATTGGACAACATACATAGAACTCAGTGCTTAAGGACGGTTCCAGTGAGACAACCCACCATGTACTCCTACATGGCCTCTCACCGCTACATTTACCAAATCGTGTTCACACACTTCACTCTCAACATCGGAACATATCATAACACTCCAATTCATTCCCAATGAATCAGACCTGACACAACTCTAAGCAATAGCAGGCATAGCATGGTAGGAACACAACATGGCTCAATCAACTCCTACACATGCTAGTGGGTTTCAACTATTTACTGTGGCAATGGCAGGTCATGCAGAGGAATGGGTTCAACTACCGCAGCACAAAGTAGCAGATGAATCGTTGTTGTCCTAATGCAATAACTGAGAGCAGGAGCGGGAGAGTAGGATTGTATCGGAATGAACAAGGGGGTTTGCTTGCCTGGTAGATCAACAGGGGGGCACTGCTCCTCAGACAGGTACTCTGGAACGGTCTCCGGAGCAGGACCTATCGAGAAGGAACGGTGTCGGCAATCAATACACAAACATATGCAACAATATGATGCATGAGCATGGCATGTAGATGTGATGCTGTTTGAGCTAATGCAACTAGTATTCAAATTGAATGAAGTCCATTTGAACCAAGGGTTCAAATGCAACTCCAAATAAGCTCTTTATATAAGCCATTTTAGTGTTTCACTTATACAGTAGGTATAAGTTAGTTTTTCATGCATGAAACTGGTACAGATGGAAAGATTGCATTTTTCTGATAATTTTTCATATATGAATTATTTCAATCTGAGCTACGGTTGAATTTCTATGAATTTTTGAAGTTTAAATCATTTTCTGGAATTTCCTGTTTTAATTTAAATCCAGAAATCATATTATTGCGCCAACATGATGTCAGCACGACGTCAGCAGGTCAACCGGGGCTGACCAGGGTCAAACCTGACGTGTGGGGTCCACACGTCAGTGACACTGGGGTTAACCCCGAGTCAAACCTGGGCTGATTAGCTTTGACTAAGCCCTGGGGCCCACTGGTCAGTGTCAGGGGGGTTAAATAAGCGGTGATTAGCACTAAGCTAATCACGCGCCACGTCAGTCGCCGGAGTTTCACCGGCGACGACCTCGAGCCACGGCGGAAGTTCGCCGGAACGAGCTGGAGGCCACGGTTTGGCACACGGAGGCCACCGGCGGGTAGCCCGTGCACGGGCGCATCCAGCCGCGCTCAGGGAAGGCCGTGGGAACGGCGGAGCTCGCTGGAGCAGAGCTCGCAGCGGCGGCCGGAGCTCGGTTGATGCGGGTTAGGCGACGCAGGGCACTAGGGAGGCTGCGAGCGGGTCCGCGCGACTCGCCAGAGTGCACTGAGTGCAACGGCGAGCTCGGCTGTGGCCTGCGGCGGCTGTGGCCACGACGGCGAGGAGCTGCGGCGGCGATGGCTTCGGCCATGGTGGGGAACGGAGCTACGGCGCGGGAACGAGGGGGAGAAGAGAGGGGAAACGGGGAGATGCTCACGGTGGATCCAGCGAAGGCGTCAGCGGGCTCGGGGAAGCACTGGTGCGGCCGGAGCGTCGTCGGCGATCTCGGGCAGCCGGCGATGAAGACGACGAGGGTGGCGATGATGGAGGCCGTCCGGAGGTGCGTGGCTCGACGAGGAGGTGGAGGGGGTCGTGGCGGAGCTCGTGGACTCTACGGAGGGGCGAGGGGACGGCGGGGAGCGCGTCGGTGGTGAGTTGCGGCGGCGGTAGCGCTTCGGGCGCGGGGAGGGGAAGATGCCCAGGGGAGGAGGGAGAGCGAGAGAGAGTGGAAGAGGACCGGGGCAGCGCGTGGCGACGTTCCAGGGCGTCCAGGGCGACGAGAGGGAGAAGCAGGAGGTGGCCGGGCGCGTGGCCGCGGTCGGCTGTGGCGCGGGCACGCACCTGCTTGGCGAGGGGGAGAAGACGACAGAGGAGGAGGCGGGCTGGGCCGGCTGCTGGCTGCGCGGTGCCGGGCCAGCACAGGAGCTGGGCCACAGGTAGGTCCAGGTAAGGCTTTTTTTCCTTTTGTTTTCTTTTCTATTTTTCTGACATTTGTTCTGATTTAGTAATAATACTAAATCAATTTATTTACTTATGCCAATTTTTATGGAAGCTAGTTATATTATTCCAGAGCTCCTTTATAAATGGCATAATTTTTGGACAATATTTTATATATATAACAATATATATCCAAAGCAAATAATTACTGCATTAATTCCAAATGCCCAAAATAAATACTTATGAGGTCCTAAAAATATTGGTTTGATTTTTATCTCTGTCCAATATTTTTAGAGAGCAACATGAGCATTTTCTTGGACCTTTTTGGAGCAATTTTTATTTGGGTCATTTCCAAAAATGAATCTGAGGGTTTCACAAATCCCCATTTCAAAATTAAATGGAATTTAAACATGATGCACAAATGACTAGCTAGCCTAGGTCATACCAAACTAGGGATGTGACACCATGTTGGCTCCCACATGCTCCTCGATGATGTCATCGGATGAACCACGATGTCGAGGATTCAAGCAACCCCGTATACTATTCCCTTTGTCAATCGGTACGTTACAAGCCCGAGACTCGATCGTCGGTATCCCAATACCTCGTTCAGTCTCGTTACCGGCAAGTCACTTTACTCGTACCGTAATGCATGATCCCGTGACCAAACACTTGGTCACTTTGAGCTCATTATGATGATGCATTACCGAGTGGGCCCAGAGATACCTCTCCGTCATACGGAGTGACAAATCCCAGTCTCGATCCGTGTCAACCCAATAGACACTTTCGGAGATACCTGTAGTGCACCTTTATAGTCACCCAGTTACATTGTGACGTTTGGTACACCCAAAGCACTCCTACGGTATCCGGGAGTTACACAATCTCATGGTCTAAGGAAGAGATACTTGACATTGGAAAAGCTCTAGCAAAACGAACTACACGATCTTGTGCTATGCTTAGGATTGGGTCTTGTCCATCACATCATTCTCCTAATGATGTGATCCCGTTGTCAACGACATCTAATGTCCATAGTCAAGAAACCATGACTATCTGTTGACCAACGAGCTAGTCAACTAGAGGCTTACTAGGGACGTATTATGGTCTATGTATTCACACGTGTATTACGATTTCCGGATAATACAATTATAGCATGAATAAAAGATAATTATCATGAACAAGGAAATATAATAATAATGCTTTTATTATTGCCTCTAGGGCATATTTCCAACAGTCTCCCACTTGCACTAGAGTCAATAATCTAGTTACATTGTGATGAATCGAACACCCATAGAGTTCTGGTGTTGATCATGTTTTGCTCGCGAGAGAGGTTTAGTCAACGGATCTGCGACATTCAGATCCGTATGTACTTTGCAAATATCTATGTCTCCATCTTGAACATTTTCACGGATGGAGTTGAAACGACGCTTGATGTGCCTAGTCTTCTTGTGAAACCTGGGCTCCTTGGCAAGGGCAATAGCTCCAGTGTTGTCACAGAAGAGTTTGATCGGCCCCGACGCATTGGGTATGACTCCTAGGTCGGTGATGAACTCCTTCACCCAAATAGCTTCATGCGCTGCCTCCAAGGCTGCCATGTACTCCGCTTCACATGTAGATCCCGCCACGATGCTCTGCTTGCAGCTGCACCAGCTTACTGCTCCACCATTCAACATATACACGTATCCGGTTTGTGACTTAGAGTCATCCAGATCTGTGTCGAAGCTAGCGTCGACGTAACCCTTTACAACGAGCTCTTCGTCACCTCCATAAACGAGAAACATGTCCTTTGTCCTTTTCAGGTACTTCAGGATATTCTTGACCGCTGTCCAGTGTTCCTTGCCGGGATTACTTTGGTATCTTCCTACCAAACTTACGGCAAGGTTTACATCAGGTCTGGTACACAGCATGGCGTACACAATAGATCCTATGGCTGAGGCATAGGGGATGACACTCATCTCTTCTTTATCTTTTGCCGTGGTCTGGCATTGAGCCGAGCTCAATCTCACACCTTGCAATACAAGCAAGAACCCCTTCTTAGACTGATCCATTTTGAACTTCTTCAAAATCTTATCAAGGTATGTGCTTTGTGAAAGACCTATGAGGCGTCTCGATCTATCTCTATAGATCTTGATGCCTAATATATAAGCAGCTTCTCCAAGGTCCTTCATTGAAAAACATTTATTCAAGTAGGCCTTAATGTTGTCCAAGAATTCTATATCATTTCCCATCAAAAGTATGTCATCTACATATAATATGAGAAATGCTACAGAGCTCCCACTCACTTTCTTGTAAACGCAGGCTTATCCATAAGTCTGCATAAACCCAAACGCTTTGATCATCTCATCAAAGCGAATGTTCCAACTCCGAGATGCTTGCACCAGCCCATAAATGGATCGCTGGAGCTTGCATACTTTGTTAGCATTCTTAGGATCGACAAAACCCTCCGGCTGCATCATATACAGTTCTTCCTTAAGATGCCCGTTGAGGAATGCCGTTTTGACGTCCATCTGCCATATCTCATAATCATAGTATGCGGCAATTGCTAACATGATTCAGATGGACTTAAGCTTCGCTACGGGAGAGAAAGTCTCATCGTAGTCAATCCCTTGAACTTGCCGATAACCCTTAGCGACAAGTCGAGCTTTATAGATAGTGACATTACCATCTGCGTCCGTCTTCTTCTTAAAGGTCCATTTGTTTTCTATCGCTCGCTCATCACCGGGCAAGTCAGTCAAAGTCCATACTTTGTTTTCATACATGGATTCTATCTCGGATTTCATGGCTTCAAGCCATTTGTTGGAATCTGGGCCCGCCATCGCTTCTTCATAGTTCGAAGGTTCACCGTTGTCTAACAACATGATTTCCAGGACAGGGTTGCCGTACCACTCTGGTGCGGAACGTGTCCTTGTGGACCTACGAAGTTCAGTAGCAACCCTATCAGAAGTATCTTGATCATCATCATTAATTTCCTCTCCAGTTGGAGTAGGCATCACAGGAACATTTTCCTGAGCTGCACTACTATCCTGTTCAAGAGGTAGTACTTCATCGAGTTCTACTTTCCTCCCACTTACTTCTTTCGAGAGAAACTCTTTTTCCAGAAAGGATCCGTTCTTGGCAACAAAGATCTTGCCCTCGGATCTTAAGTAGAAGGTATACCCAATGGTTTCTTTAGGGTATCCTATGAAGACGCATTTTTCCGACTTGGGTTCGAGCTTTTCAGGTTGAAGTTTCTTGACATAAGCATCGCATCCCCAAACTTTTAGAAACGACAGCTTAGGTTTCTTTCCAGACCATAATTCATACGGTGTCATCTCAACGGATTTAGACGGTGCCCTATTTAAAGTGAATGTAGCTGTCTCTAGAGCGTATCCCCAAAATGATAGCGGTAAATCGGTAAGAGACATCATAGATCGCACCATATCCAATAGAGTGCGATTACGACGTTCGGACACACCGTTACGCTGAGGTGTTCCAGGCGGCGTGAGTTGTGAAACGATTCCACATTTTCTTAAGTGTGTACCAAATTCGTGACTTAAATATTCTCCTCCACGATCCGATCGTAAGAATTTTATCTTTCGGTCACGTTGATTCTCTACTTCATTCTGGAATTCCTTGAACTTTTCAAAGGTCTCAGATTTGTGTTTCATCAAGTAGACATACCCATATCTACTCAAGTCATCAGTGAGAGTGAGAACATAACGATATCCTCCGCGAGCCTCAACACTCATTGGACCGCACACATCGGTATGTATGATTTCCAACAAGTTGGTTGCTCGCTCCATTGTTCCGGAGAACGGGGTCTTGGTCATTTTTCCCATGAGGCATGGTTCGCATGTGTCAAATGATTCATAATCGAGAGACTCTAAAAGTCCATCAGCATGGAGCTTCTTCATGCGCTTGACACCAATCTGACCAAGGCGGCAGTGCCACAAGTATGTGGGACTATCGTTATCAACTTTACATCTTTTGGTATTCACGCTATGAATATGTGTAACATTACGTTCGAGATTCATTAAGAATAAACCATTGACCATCGGGGCATGACCATAAACCATATCTCTCATATAAATAGAACAACCATTATTCTCGGATTTAAATGAGTAGCCATCTCGTATTAAACGAGATCCAGATACAATGTTCATGCTCAAACTTGGCACTAAATAACAATTATTGAGGTTTAAAACTAATCCTGTAGGTAAATGTAGAGGTAGCGTGCCGACGGCGATCACATCGACCTTGGAACCATTCCCGACGCGCATCGTCACCTCGTCCTTCGCCAGTCTCCTCTTATTCCGCAGCTCCTGCTGTGAGTTACAAATGTGAGCAACGGCACCGCTATCAAATACCCAGGAGTTACTACGAGTACTGGTAAGGTACACATCAATTACATGTATATCAAATATACCTTTAGTGTTGCCGGCCTTCTTGTCTGCTAAGTATTTGGGGCAGTTCCGCTTCCAGTGACCCTTCCCCTTGCAATAAAAGCACTCAGTTTCAGGCTTCGGTCCATGCTTTGACTTCTTCCGGCAACTGGCTTACCGGACGCGGCACCATCTTTGCCGTCCTTCTTGAAGTTCTTCTTACCCTTGCCCTTCTTGAACTTAGTGGTCTTATTGACCATCAACACTTGATGTTCTTTCTTGATTTCAACCTCTGCCGACTTTAGCATTGAAAATACTTCAGGAATGGTCTTCACCATCCCCTGCATATTGTAGTTCATCACGAAGCTCTTGTATCTTGGTGGGAGCGACTGAAGGATTCTGTCAATGACCGCCTCATCCGGGAGGTTAATGTCCAGCTGGGATAGTCGGTTGTGCAACCCAGACATTTTGAGTATATGCTCACTGACAGAACTATTTTCCTCCATCTTACAACTATAGAACTTGTCGGAGACTTCATATCTCTCGACCCGGGCATGAGCTTGGAAAACTAGTTTCAGCTCCTCGAACATCTCATATGCTCCGTGTTGCTCAAAACGCTTTTGGAGCCCCGGTTCTAAGTTGTAAAGCATGCCGCACTGAACGAGGGAGTAATCATCAGCACGAGACTGCCACGCATTCATAATGTCTTGGTTCTCTGGGACGGGAGCATCACCTAGCGGTCCTTCTAGGACATATTGTTTCCTATCAGCTATGAGGATGATCCTCAGGTTCCGGACCCAGTCCGTATAGTTGTTGCCATCATCTTTCAGCTTGGTTTTCTCTAGGAACGCGTTGAAGTTCATGTTGACATGAGCGTTGGCCATTTGATCTACAAGACATATTATGCAAAAGTTTTAGACTAAGTTCATGATAATTAAGTTCATCTAATCAAATTATTTAATGAACTCCCACTCAGATTTGACATCCCTCTAGTCATCTAAGTGTTACACGATCCGAGTCGACTAGGCCGTGTCCGATCATCACGTGAGACGGACTAGTCATCATCAGTGAACATCTCCATGTTGATCGTATCTTCCATACGACTCATGTTCGACCTTTCGGTCTCTGTGTTCCGAGGCCATGTCTGTACATGCTAGGCTCGTCAAGTTAACCCTAAGTGTTCTGCATGTGTAAATCTGTCTTACACCCGTTGTATGTGAACGTAAGGATCTATCACACCCGATCATCACGTGGTGCTTCGAAACGACGAACTTTAGCAACGGTGCACAGTTAGGGGGAACACTTTCTTGAAATTATTATAAGGGATCATCTTATTTACTACTGTCGTTCTAAGTAAACAAGATGCATAAAACATAATAAACATCACGTGCAATTATATAAAGTACTGACATGATATGGCCAATATCATATAGCTCCTTTGATCTTCATCTTCGGGGCTCCATGATCATCTTGTCACCGGCATGACACCATGATCTTCATCATCATGATCTCCATCATCGTGTCTTCATGAAGTTGTCACGCCAACGACTACTTCTACTTCTATGGCTAACGCGTTTAGCAATAAAGTAAAGTAATTTATATGGCGTTCTTCAATGACACGCAGGTCATACAAAAAATAAAGACAACTCCTATGGCTCCTGCCGGTTGTCATACTCATCGACATGCAAGTCGTGATTCCTATTACAAGAACATGATCTCATACATCACAATATATCATTCATCATTCATCACAACTTCTGGCCATATCACATCACATGACAATTGCTGCAAAAACAAGTTAGACGTCCTCTAATTGTTGTTGCATCTTTTACGTGGCTGCAATTGGGTTCTAGCAAGAACGTTTTCTTACCTACGAATAACCACAACGTGATTTTGTCAACTTCTATTTACCCGTCATAAGGACCCTTTTCATCAAATCCGCTCCAACTAAAGTGGGAGAGACAGACACCCGCCAGCCACCTTATGCAACTAGTGCGTGTTAGTCGGTGGAACCGGTCTCACGTAAGCGTACGTGTAAGGTTGGTCCGGGCCGCTTCATCCCACAATATCACTGAAGCAAGATAAGACTAGTAGCGGCAAGCAAGTTGACAAGATCTTCGCCCACAAGAAATTGTGTTCTACTTGTGCAATAGAGAACTACGCATAGACCTAGCTCATGATGCCACTGTTGGGGAACGTTGCAGAAAATTAAAAATTTTCCTACGGTTTCACCAAGATCCATCTATGAGTTCATCTAAGCAACGAGTCAAGGGAGTGAGTTTGCATCTACATACCACTTGTAGATCGCGTGCGGAAGCGTTCAAGGGGATGGTGATGATGGAGTCGTACTCGCCGTGATTCGGATCACCGATGACCAAGTGCTGAACGGACAGCACCTCCGCGTTCAACACACGTACGGTATGGACAACGTCTCCTCCATCTTGATCCAGCAAGGAGGAAGGAGAGGTTGAGGAAGACAGCTCCAACGGCAGCACGACGGCGTGGTGTTGTTGGTGCAGCGGTACTCCGATAGGGCTTCGCCAAGCACGCAACGGAGGAGGAGAGGTGTTGGGGAGGGGAGGGGCTGCGCCTTGGTTGTGTGTTGCAGCCCTCCCCTCACCCCTCTATTTATAGGGGAAGGGGCAAGGGGGGCCGGCCCCTCTAGATGGGATCTAGAGGGGGGCGGCGGCCAGGGAGGGGGGACTTGCCCCCCAAGCAAAGGGGGGCGCCCCTTCTAGGGTTCCCCCCCCCCAACCCTAGGCGCATGGGCCCAAGGGGGGAGGCGCGCCCAGCCCTCCAGGGGCTGGCTCCTGCCCCACGCGGCCCATGTGGCCCCCCGGGAGGGGTGGCCCCTCCCTCTGGACCCCCGGAACCCTTCCGGTGGCCCCGGTACAATACCGATATGCCCCCGAAACCTTCCGGTGTCCGTATGACAGCTTCCCATATATAAATCTTTACCTCCGGACCATTCCGGAACTCCTCGTGACGTCCGGGATCTCATCCGGGACTCCGAAAAACTTTCGGTAATCACATACAAGTCTTCCTAATAACCCTAGCGTCGCCGAACCTTAAGTGTGTAGACCCTACGGGTTCGGGAGACACGCAGACATGACCAAGACGGCTCTCTGGTCAATAACCAACAGCGGGATCTGGATACCCATGTTGGCTCCCACATGCTCCTCGATGATGTCATCGGATGAACCACAATGTCGAGGATTCAAGCAACCCCATATACTATTCCCTTTGTCAATCGGTACGTTACAAGCCCGAGACTCGATCGTCGGTATCCCAGTACCTCGTTCAGTCTCGTTACCGGCAAGTCACTTTACTCGTACCGTAATGCATGATCCCGTGACCAAACACTTGGTCACTTTGAGCTCATTATGATGATGCATTACCGAGTGGGCCCAGAGATACCTCTCCGTCATACGGAGTGACAAATCCCAGTCTCGATCCGTGTCAACCCAATAGACACTTTCGGAGATACCTGTAGTGCACCTTTATAGTCACCCAGTTACGTTGTGACGTTTGGTACACCCAAAGCACTCCTACGGTATCCGGGAGTTACACGATCTCATGGTCTAAGGAAGAGATACTTGACATTGGAAAAGCTCTAGAAAAACAAACTACACGATCTTGTGCTATGCTTAGGATTGGGTCTTGTCCATCACATCATTCTCCTAATGATGTGATCCCGTTGTCAACGACATCTAATGTCCATAGTCAGGAAACCATGACTATCTGTTGACCAACGAGCTAGTCAACTAGAGGCTTACTAGGGACGTATTATGGTCTATGTATTCACACGTGTATTACGATTTCCGGATAATACAATTATAGCATGAATAAAAGACAATTATCATGAACAAGGAAATATAATAATAATGCTTTTATTATTGCCTCTAGGGCATATTTCCAACAAATTCGGGCAGCACTCCGGTTGAGCATGGAAGGAATATAACATGAACTTGAGAAGATGGGAAGATACTTGATGAAATCGACAACACACTGCCTCCGGGACTATTGAAGGAATGGCACAAGGGGTAAGAAGGATTTCAGACAGCACTCCGATTGAAACGATAGGCAAAACTTGATAAGATGAAAGAACTTGAATGAGAACACAACACTGCGGTTAAATGGATAAGCACGAAAAGAACATGATCTTGACAAAACGAGATGATTAGTGAAGAGAGCAACATCACAATGCCTTCGGAACAAAAGAATAGAAGATATATCATTGGAATAACAGAATGGAGAAGAAAATGCCAACTTCTGCCACAAATGAACTTGGAAAGCACCCTTCCAAGAAGGTTATAATGGAGTTGATGGAAAACCAACAACGAAAAGAATAAGCTTGTAGTGGGCTTATGGAAAACATCCCAAAATTATGAGGTGACAACCGGCCACTAACGGAAACAATTGCTTGCTTGAGAACAATGAAGAGATGAAAAAGCTCTTTCACCGAGAAGGATATGGAGAAAGCTTGGATCATTGATAAGCACCACAATAGCAACATTCCTTAGGGAAGGCTTTAGGTGAAATCTATACCAAGATAACTCCAAAGAAGAAGTTGATTGGTCGAAAAGATCTCTTGAACAAAGAGAAAATGATGGATTTAAAATACCTCATTCTTGACAACATATGAATCATGAAACATGAAGGAAATTGTCAAGAGTGACATAACACCACCACAAAAGATAAGGTAGAAAGAATTGCACTTCGGAATGCAAGATGAAGAATGCTTGAACTCCCCAAAACAAAACATGTGTTGAGCACCATGTTTACTTTTTTGAGTAAAGCTTGGCAGATCATAACTTTGAGAGAAATCTTGAAGAACAAATGAAGAATGAAAGGAATCCTTCCTGAACCATCATGTAGAGCCTCCATGAAGAACTCCGGTAATGAAAGGATGATAGAAAGAAAGAGAAGTTGAAAACACAAGGTGAAACCTTGCAATGATTTAGATGGAGCTTCGCGATGAGATAATGCGGAAAACTTCAAACTCCGGAAAAGAAAAGATGAAACATCTCGAACCGAGAAATTACTTCATCATGAACAATCTCCGGAAGAAAAAAAATGAATCACCTCGAGGAAATAAGAATAAGATTTATTGTATGCTTATCCTTCATCAAAATAAATTGATGACAAGCAATGGATTTGGCATACTACTTATTCTCGTAGAAGGATTAAGAGAGATATAGTGCCAACTTGAGGAAGGCTTCAACAACCACCGGTGGGATTTGGGAATAACGAATGAATTAATATGAATTGATATGATGACGAAGGAAGAGAAATCTGGAACGAACCACCGTAAGAATTGAAAAAGTGATTAGCAAAGGCACAATTCACCGGGAAGAATTAGAGAACGAATGAAGATGCTTGAGGGAATTTAGATACATGAGAATGAAGAGATCCTGAACTGATTAGAGAATACTTGAGCAATGCACCGGTAAGATTTGGATAACGAGAGCTGAAGGCTGAGAATGAAGAATTCTGAGATGATGGGCTACGGAGAATCAATCTGAAAAGACTCTTGAATTGCTCCGGATGGATGAAAAAAAATGCTCACAATCGAAAACAATTATGAGAGGATGGCATCAAGCTAGAACCATGAATCTTCAAGAGAACGGACCAAGATTTAGAGGAAACACTTCTTCGGTCTTCAAATGTTGAGCATGACGATGAGAAACAACACCACGAATTGTTGAGACAATCTGGGATGAAGAATAGAAAGGTTGAATCAACGATGAAAAGAATTTGAAAGATCTTGGAGAAAGACATTTGACTGATGATAAATCATTCTTACATCAAACTTTGAAATGAATTTGGGAATAGCTTCGGGAAAATTAGAAGAGTTAGGTAAGATCCTAGGAAAAAACCTGTGGGTTAGGGCCCACTCAAAATATACACCATTGAACGATTTAAAGAGAGGTTGCACCGGTTGAATTAAATAGCTTGAATGAGATAACAATCTCCAAATAGCTTGAACGGATTAAGAATGGAAACACAAATCTTCTAAGATATCTTCAACACTCCGGAACAAATGAATAGCAAGAGGTGAGTGATTGAGAGGTGCACCGGCATGAGAAAGCATTTGACACGAGGAAAAGAATATGATCGACACTGAAAGCTTGAAATGGATCCACCGGAGAAGAAAAAAAATGAAGGATGATGAACTTGAAGCTTCCTTTAGTGTCTTCCTGAGAATCACCGGATAAGAGCATTGACGGAAAAGAATGGAGAGACTTCCCATCAATAAAAGGATACTTGATTAAGAAATCTGAGTCCTTGAAGAAAAGGGTGGGAGGGCGGGAAAACAAAGACAACTTGGGACGGATGAAACGGATACCGGTGAGAAGACTTAGAGTTGATCTTGCGGATGTTGAAAATGATCGGATCCACTTGAAGAGAAGCACGCCGGTTGGAAAAGAATTAACATGACAACCTCAATGATCAAGAAGGATTAGCACTCCCATAGAAATATGAGAACACCATTTAGGAAAGGTATGGATTCAACACTTGACTTTGAAGCAACTCGAATACCACAAATAAAACAAAAACAAAGGATTTGGCTTGTAGAAATAAGCCGGAACAAACATATGATAGAGATTCCGTCCGAAGTTTTCGTGGTGGGGCCCACACAGGCTCGAGTGTACAGCACCGTCATGTACAAGGCAGTGCACATGACATACGAAGTGTCCCCGAACCAGCATAGCCAAGGGTTCTTTAAGACACAACGAGACCACTGTAAAAATGACCGTGGAAAGGCGGACCACTAGACGTCAAACCCCAATCTCATATCATGCATCTGTCGAAAAGATATTCTAGGCTACTTGAATTCCCACCTATAAAACTCCCAAAACTTTCTGGTTATGCAATCTGGTGTTGGGGATACAGGGGAAGCAATATATCTCACCCAAACTAACAATACCTACATCCAGCTGTATCCATCCGTCAACACATAACCAAGAAAACTCCGGAAATCATGTACCTCAACCTTCGAAAAGCATCCGTTATACGAGTTATGGCAATACTCCCGAGCTCGCCCCAGTACTGGGTTATCGGGGTTATCTCACCAACAATTGCATAAAAGAGATTTTCGATGTCGGCAAATCTCAGGTATTCCAGAACTGCAACGATAAAATTGTGACGACAACACCTCAGAGCTCGACTCCCCGGGTCAATGCCACATAAATAGACATGAGGCACCAAGAACAATGTTCTCATCAAAAAACCATCGGAACGATTCCAAGATACCCGCGTGATCCTAAAAAAAATTAGTGAAATTTGAGGAGAGGAAAGACAAAACATCTACGTCAGGAGACCTCACCAGAGCGACGAAGGGACTGAGGAGTAAAAAGAATCCTACTCTCCGATATATATAGTCCTAAGACTCAGAATAGTTTTCTTCTAGACTCAACAACGGCTAACAATCAAGGGGGCTCCTATGGTCGGTCGAGGCTCTGATTACCAACTTGTCACGCCCAATATGCGACCCTATCCAAAAGGAACTCGAAGGTCCCACCAAAGATAGACCCGCATATTGAAACGCTTTTGCGAGGTGGATATCATTACATCAACATTACATAATATATGGGGATACATACATAAGGCATACAATTCCACACGAATACAACATCACAATACATCAGAGCATCATCCGACTACGGATGAAACATGAACGGAAACTCAAACGACATCCACCCTGCTAGCCCAGGCTGCCGACCTGGAACCTATCCCTGATCGAAGAAGCAGAAGAAGAACTCAACACAAGCAAGCATCGCTCTCGCGTCATGATCATCGCATAACCTGTACCTGCAACTGTTGTTGTAGTAATCTGTGAGCCACGAGGACTCAGCCATCCCATTACCATGGGTATCAAGACTAGCAAAGCTTAAAGGGAAAGGAAGGGGTAAAGTGGTGAGGCTGCAGCAGCGACTAAGCATATATGGTGGCTAACATACGCAAATAAGAGCGAGAAGAGAGCAAGCAGAACGGTCGTGAACTAGCAATGATCAAGAAGTGATATTGAACTCCTACTTACGTCAAACATAACCCAGAAACCGTGTTCACTTCCCGGACTCCGCCGAAAAGAGACCATCACGGCTACACACACGGTTGATGCGTTTTAATTCGGATCTGGTGTCAAGTTATCTACAACCGAACATTAACAAATTCCCATCTGCCAATAACCGCAGGCACGGCTTTCAAAAGATTATACCCTGCAGGGGTGTCCCAACTTAGCCCATGACAAGCTCTCGCGATCAACGAAGGAATAGACCTTCTCCCAGGAAGACCCGATCAGACTCGGAATCCCGGTTTACAAGACATTTCGACAATGGTAAAACAAGACCAGCAAGACCGCCCGATGCGCTGACAATCCCAATAGGAGCTGCAGATATCTCGTTCTCAGGGCAACACCGGATGAACACTACGTACAACTAAAACCAGCCCTCGAGTTTCCCCGAGGTGGCGCTGCAAGTGGCTCTTGTTCGGACCAACACTTAGACAAGCACTGGCCCGGGGGGGCTAAAATAAAGATGACCCTTGGGTTAACTACTCCCAAGGGAAATATAGGTGGTGGTGAGGCAAATGGTAAAACCAATGTTGGGCCTTGCAGGAGGAGTTTTACTCAAAGCGAACTGTCGAGGGGGTCCCATAAATCACCCGACCGCGTAAGGACGCAAAATCCGGGAACATAACACCGGTATGACGGAAACTAGGGCGGCAAGAGTGGAACAAAACACCAGGCATAAGGCCGAGCCTTCCACCCTTTACCAAGTATATAGATGCATTAATAATATAAGAGATATTGTGATATCCCAACCAAAATCCTGTCCACCATGAAGAAATCTTCAACTTCACCTGCAACTAGCAACGCTATAAGAGGGCTGAGCAAAAGCGGTAACATAGCCAAGCAATGGTTTGCATAGGAAAGGTGTCAAAGGTTAGAGGTTCATGGCAATTTGGGATGGCTTGATAAACAGGTGATAGGTAGCGCAGCAAAGCGATAGAACGAAGCAACTAGCATAGCAATGATAGTAGTGAGATCCAGGGTAGCGGTCATCTTGCCTGAGA
Organism: Triticum aestivum; assembly: GCF_018294505.1. Taxonomy (NCBI): domain Eukaryota; kingdom Viridiplantae; phylum Streptophyta; class Magnoliopsida; order Poales; family Poaceae; genus Triticum; species Triticum aestivum. The sequence continues at coordinate 380,468,951 of NC_057795.1, read as the reverse complement.
TCCCGCTAGGAAGAAGAACGAGTCCATGAAGGAGACAAGCAGAAGCAGTCGAACGAATCCTCACAATCGCAACATTACCGGAACTAAGAAGCAACACCGGAAAGAAACAAACAACACGGTAAATGCACAAGCATAAACATGGCATGATGCACAAACAAGTATGATGCATGTCCGGTTTAAAGAGGCATGACATGGCAAGTGCAACAAACAATACTACAAGTTAAGTGGAGATCAATATGCAACGAGTTGCATATTGACAAAACACCACATGCAATTATTTAGTTTGATCTCGGTTATGTACCCAACAATATTAAATGTTGTTAAACATGGCAAGAGGTGAAACATATGAAAACTACCTATCTAGGCAAGTTTAAATGAGGCCGGAAACAACAAACAACAATTCCGGAAAATCCCCATATGCAAATTTTAGATTCGGTACTGTTCTTCCCTAAACACAATTTTAGAGTTGTTAAACAGGAAAATAAAGTGCACCATGTTAATCTAGACATTTTTCCACCCCATTTACATATAAAGTTTATTTAAAACCGAGCTACGGTTATTTAGTTATGAATTAAATCATTTTAACATGCCATGTTAGCAAATTTAAACAAACAGCAAGTTAAACATTTTAAACATGGATAAAAATGTCATATTATGAAACTAGATGAAATTCTAAGCATTTTACATATATATAAAACATTTTAATCCGATGCACGGTTTATTAGTTATTATATGCATGAACAAAAGGGGGTTTTCTGCAATTCTGCCAACTCTGGATAAATGGAAAAATCACAGCGCATGGAAAAAACACTATACTGGGCCGAATCCGGGTAGCCCAACAGTGCACAAGGGGGATCGGGTCGCTCACCACGGCACTTGGGCCGGCTCGGTGGAGAAGCTGGGTTGTAGCTGGGGAGGCTCACGCGGGCCGGCTGGATCTAGTGGGCACTGGTGACGCTGGGCCGCGGTGTGGTCGGGGCTGATGGAGAGGCGAGCGAGGCCGGTGGCTGGTAGAGCTGGGCCTTGGCGGTTTGTGGCCCACGCGAGGCATGGCCCATGCGGGAGGGGGCTGGCGCTCATCCTCCTCCCCGCACAGGAGGACACGGCGAGGACGGTGACGATTCCGGCGACGGGGTCGATGGAGAAGAGACTGGAGGGAGCGAGGGATGCCGGGATCCATCAGATCCGGCGCTCGGGAACCCGTTCCCGGCGGCGGCAGGCCCGGACATGCACGGCGGCGCGGGATCCGGCCGCGAACTCCATGGCTGCGGTGGCTCCTGCAGCGAGAGAGGGAGCTATTGAGGGAGAGGGAGAGCACGAGGAGTAGGGCGAGGCGACGGGAGGCAGCGACCTGGGTCTGGCGGAGGTCGTCGGCGGCGAGACTCCGGTCGCCGGACGGTGCACGGCGGCGGCGGGAAGATCGGGCTCTGCCCGATCCACGCGAGGGAGGAGCGGGGCGGTGCGGTGCGGGCGCTTCGAGCCCAGATCCGGCCCAAGGCGGGCCTGGCGCGGGCCTGGGGGGCTGGCGGCGGAGGGAGGAAGCCAGGGGCGACGTGGCCAGCCCTGGTTGGCTGCAGGGTGCTGGCTGCGGCGGCGGAGGCCATTGGGGGCGCGCCACTTGGCGGCGGTGGGCTTGGCCGGCGCAGAAAACGAGGCCGAGGTGGGAGGTGGCTGGCTGATGATTGGGGTGCGGAAATTTAGGAGGAGGGGGGATAGCTGCCCAAAAATGGAAGGGGAGGTGTTAAAATAGGCTAGGGGCTAGGGTTAGGGGTGTTAGGAGGGGTAGGTAGGTGGGTCTAGTGGGCTGTGAAGAGGGCCTCGGCTGAGAAGAGAGGGGAAGAAGTGCGACCCGCACGGTTTCGGAGACCGAAAACATCCGACGAAGGTACCGACAGCGGTACCGCTATATGTCTAACGGTTGGGCAGTCAAACGGACTCCGAATGCGACTAAATTTGGCAGGCGGCCTGTCTACACTATAATAAGACAGCATGACAAGTTTCATCCCATTCCGAGAACATTTTTATGCCACTTATAAAATAATATTTCAGAGGTGCCGCGGGCGCGTGCGAGTGTGGTCGGGCTCAGAACGGACAACGGGGAGAACCGGCGGAACCCGAACGGATGCAAGTTTTGAAAAACATGCAGATGAAATGCATGAAGTGCAGATGATGACTTGAGACGAGATGCATAACAAGAACAAAATGCAAAACAACAGACAAAACCCAACCACGGAGGAAATAATAAATCACATCTCCGGAAAAGGCAAGAGTCGGAGTTACGAATATGGAAAGTTGTATCCGGGGCGTTACAAACCATACCAGGGATACTCGATAATAACAATAATAACATGGGTTAGTCAACAATAATAATAATCATAATTATCACAAGTCACAGGTAGTAATTTCAGTTCTGGTTTAACAGTTTCACCTCCGAAGACCGACACTAAGACCGACACTTGACCCATCCCAGACTGTAGTCCTTAACCATGGACATGGCTATTCGAATAGGTTTAATCTCTGCAGAGAGTGTACTCTTTACCCACGAGTAACGGATTCCTTTAGTCCATCGGGACTAATTCCGTCTACGGTCTTTTGTTGAAAACACACCTAACTTCCACACACCAGCTTAACTCACATGTGTCTGGAATCACCCACGACACCTGTGAAGCAAAACTCTAAGTGGGGAGGCTACAACCTCGACGTAACATTGGATCACAAAATTTATACCGCGCACAAAACTGGGGAAGCTACCCCCTTCGGCTACAACCAAAACACCCATGCTCCCGGACCCGGTGGCATGACTACCGGATGCCTCCAGTATCTTCCACCAAGGCCTCTCTGTACGGTGTGTGCTAGGAAAGGGGTTGACAACTTACTGAACCGTACCCTACTTATCATAGAGACGAGTGGTAGTACGAAGCAAGTATGGGGGTTACCGGCACAAGACTCGATCTACGGTCGACTCAGGAGGTTGTAATATTTCCTGCATGTTTAGCATAACGATGCACATATATCAAATAACAGATAGAAACATCACGCGACATACCCCTCATGCCATACCGGACACGACCGTCTAGACGGAGGATTAGGGACAAGACCGTGTCTACCCAAGACAGATGCCTTCCCGGCTTCCCTTCCGGTATGCATGAAAGTCGTATGACGGTGATTTCCATCACAATCATGTGAACTTCAATAGCATAAACTCATTAATATGCACCCATGAATAGGATCACATCCTCACATAAAATGACGCTTGCCCGTGCCGGGGTGGTGTTGTCACCGAGTCAAACAACACACACAAAAATTTTACACCAGGGTTCAAAATGCTTGCCTTCAGGTCACTGGAAAGAAGGGTGCATCCAAAGCATCTTGAAATCTTCAAAAATCCTATTTAAAAGAATATATATGAATTAACACACAAAAACAAAACAGTACAAAAAGTTGTTTTGAAAATTTTTCAAATAAACCTTAAAATAAACTAGGCATCATTTGAAAGAGGTAGGAAAAAGAATTAACTCATTTGGAGTTGTATTTTAAAAGATACAGCCGGTCAAAGTTTGGTCAAAAATCTGCTATTTAAAACAAAACAGAAAAGAAAAACGTTTCGAAATAAGTACACATCGAAGGCACATTTTTGAAATGCGCTTCCACTTATCCAGCATGACTGTGCCTGAGTCACTGACAGTGGGCCCGCCTGGCCCACTAGTCAGGTTTGACCAGTCTAATCTCCCTCCTCTTTCTCTGCCCGAACGGCGGCGAGGCAACGGCGATCAATGCCGGCGAACAGCAGCTCCTCGTGGGCTCCAGATGGTCGGGATGGATCCGCAAGATCGGGGCGGTCCTTCCGATGGTGGTTTTGTCTTCTGGGGTGGACAGAGCTGCCGGCGGCGAGCTCCGCGGCGGACGGTGGTCGCCGGAAAAAGTGAAATGTCGCCCGCGGCGAGTCCCGATCAAGATTGAGTAGGGGGGCGGGCTCACGGGAGGATGAGGGGGTTCCTGGTGGAGAGAGTGGAGAGGGGGAGGCCCTGGTGGCGCTGGAATGGCCAGGGCCATGGTGGCGGTTGGAGTTGCCGGAGAGGAGGAAGACGAGTCCCTCCCTTCGATTGACGGCCAATGGGGCACGAGTGGAATGGTGTGAGGCTGCCTGCGTGCGGGTTTGAGCTCGGGGGCCTCTTATATAGGCGATGGAGGTCGGTTTGTGGCGGCCGTGGATAAGCTTGCCGGCGACCGCCCTTCTGTAGCTAGGGTGACGTGGCAGCGACGCGCGCTAGAGGACGAAGCTGTGGATGAGCACGCACTGCTCCAGGAGGCAGGTGGCAAGCGCTGGTGGCTTGGGCGGCGCTGGCTAGTGCAGGAGCGGTCGGGCAGCGGTGGCGGCTAGCGGCTGGCCTGCCGGAGACATGGCGAGAGCTGCGGGGTTGGTGGGTGCAGAAGGGGACACTGCATGTTGGCTGCGGTCGGTCACGAACTGGATTGAGTGCGGGGTGTGACGCGGCGGCTCGGGCGCTCACGGGTGCCAATCGCACGCTCTGGGCGCGCCCAGAGCATGCCCGGGACATGCTCGACGAAATGCCAGGGCAGCCTAGAGGTCACGGTTGAGGCTGGCAATAAACAGGTCTAGTCTAGGGTTAGAAATGGAGTCAAGGGACATGGTGGGTTGGTCAGGGGCTCAAGTTCACTAAGTAAACTTGAAGTCATGCCAAATCTAGCTGTGCACCCAGGGTGTTTGACAAAATGCCAAAGGCACCTAGGTAGTTCTTGGAGTGGCCAAATTCTCCAGACCAGTGTCCCTATGGATGTAAGAGAGGGTGGTGAAGTTAGTTTGCAAAAAGGAGAAACTTGCTAGTGCAAGTTTTGCAAAACTACACTTCTGGACAGGAAGTAAATGGCTTCATTACAAGGGCCAAAAGTGTTCCAAAGAGAGCATGCTCTTGGACTTAGGGGTTTTGCAGGGTTGACTACAAGCATGAGAAAGCACAAAGCCACTAGAGCAAGAGATAGTAGGGTTGCAGTAGAAAACACAAGTCTGGTCCAGAATGAAAAAGAGGTTGGTTCACTCAATTTTTCCAAAGAACAACACTAGGTTTTTGCATAAAGTTGGATGGCATGCTACTACTGACATCCCATAATTTTGGTGGAGGCTCTAGGGAAATATTTAATTGGGTTGTAGTGAAAAACTGTCCACTGGACCAGAGAAGAAAAATATGTGTAACACTCAAAATAAGCAATGAAATGATTTTATTATTACACAAAAGTGATCTAGGGGCATCACATGACATCTCCAAATTTTGGTTGGAATATTAGTTAAAGTTATCAACTGGTTGCAGTACAAAAAGAGCTCCAAAATTTAAAACAAGCCATTTTAATGATTAAAGCTCAGGGTGAAATAATCTAATAAATAAATCTACTGATTAAGAAATTGTTTTAATGAGATGGCATAAAACTCCAATATATTTGGAGGGATCCACTTGGGTAGATATTCATTAATAAAGAAAGAAAAGTTCTGAAATCAACAGAAATATACTTGCAGGCAAAATTTTAAACTCTTGGCAAAATTTTAACATCAAAAATTTTGTTAAATTTTTGGGGTGTTACAATTACTAACCCCCTTAAGAAAAATCTCGTCCTCGAGATTTGCTAAGGGTCGTAAAATAAAATACTTTTACCTGGTCAAAAGATCATTTTACTTAAGCAGCAAAAGTGGCTACAGTGAGAGGGCAATAAGTGGTGAATAACTACCGTGTGGTACTGGTGTTGTGCGAAGAAGTCTCACGCCTAGGGAAAAACGAGCGGTTTCTACGCTGGACGTTGTGAATTTAGAATAAATTCTAAATTCTACAATATGCTGGTCGCACCCGAGAGCACAGTGCTCCCTCTGGCTGACGGGTGGGACCGGGGCCCAATGTCAGTCTCTCCTCCTTCCTCTGGCTCTCTCTTCTTCCTCTCTCCCGTGCTTTCCCGGCTTTCTCCACCGGCGACGTCTAGCGCGTAGGGCATCTAGGCCGTACTGCGGTAGTGCGCGGCGTGCTTGCTGCCGGTGCAGTGTGCACTCACCTCGCAGGCCAGTGCACTGTCAACACTGCTCGTGGATTCGCCTCCGAACACCGGCGATCGGGCGACGAGCGGTGCTGGTGGACTTCGCCCACCGTACACCGATCTCGAGCTATAAAACGACCGCGGTGCTCCTTCTTCATCTTCGCACCTGGCCTTGCTTCTCCTCCTCCTTCTCCTCCATTACTGCTCACCGGAGCTCGAGACAAGGCTCCAATGGCGGAGATGGTGCCTGACTGGTACGTGATCCTGGTGTGTGGAGGGCTGGCGGCAGTGCTGGGGCTCTCTATGCTCCTGTGCGCGATGATCTATGATGATCGTCGTGATGCTGCCGTCCGGTTGCTGGCTCTCCGCGGTGGCGGTGATCACGGGGATTAGGCGTAGTCCCAGGTGTTAACTGTTACCGGTGTGCCGGAGGTGATTAGTATCCGGGTGATTATCTGCTAATCTCTCCCTTGGAGGCATGTGGAGTGCTTAGAAGGGTGGTTGGTGAGATGCAACTTGGTTGCGTGTATTTGCGGGCAGTGTAAGAGTCCGAGTGGTTGTGCGTCTGCTGCCGTGGTGCTGCATGAATAAAAATAAATAATCCGAGCAGCGAGAGAATAAAAGATGCAGCAATTCTGGAAAAATAAATCTCATTCCAGGATTTTCGCGGTTACACTGGTTACTCACGAAGAAAACCACTCACAAAAGTAGAAACTAAATACTCGACTCGTCGCACAAATTCGAGGTACCATGCATAAGTTACAACGTAATAATAAATGCTGAAATAACAAGCATAGCAGTGGCGTCTAAAATGAGAATGGTAACTGGACAGGGTCTCGAGAAAATGTCTATGGCAATGGAATGCACTCCTCTTCTATCGGAGGAAGGGGATTGATCAGTCGATGTATGCGTCTCTCTGGATCGGGCCTCAGTGGTCTGCCAATGGCAATCTGAGGATTCAGATCAGTGAGATTCTGGAGATAATCCATCACTCGCTGGTTCAAATGCTCTTGAGCGATGATGTACTGGATGAGGTTGGCCAGTACTGGGTCTCTCTCAATCCGCCCACCGGGAAAAGATGTTACTCCCCCGGGCGTTGCACGGCTCGGAAAGTAATAATATCCTCGCTCGCGGGCATAGGGTACTGCAGATCGAAGACGAGCAATTGCTTTGTTCGCAGCAGCTTCTATGGCCAAGCGTGGGGTCGGCATAGATTTTCCCATGAAGGAAACCTCCGTTGGATCTTGGTTGGGGTCTACGGGAGGAATGTGTACTGCTGCCCAATATTTCAAGGTGGAAGGGGTGATTCTCGACTTGAACAGCTCGTACTGGGGTGGCTGGGTAGAACCCATGGTACTGCAGGTAAAGTCCCACAATATTTTGACAAAGCTACCTGGGGTTGCATCTGGGGTTCTCTGATAAATACTAGGGTTCGGCATGGTAAGAAATGGTTGTGAGAGTGGTGCACGAGGTGAGGGTTGCTGGGTAAGGTCACAAGGTGGCCTTCTTATATAGCATCTGGGTTGGTTTATTTACCGTGATGAAAGGTAATAAATCTACCAGATTAGCTCCAAAGGTCGGGGTCAGTGTCAGAGATACACATATCTCATAAAGAGACGTGTTACTATGGGTGTCATCGGGGTTGGTTTTGGTAGCTGTGTCCGGAAAATGTGCGACTATGTGCTGACAAATTACGCAAGGCTACTATTAAAACATAGTCACAACGACAGGCTGTGTTAAAACACAAGGTTACACGATTACAAAGCGGGGATACACTGAGACTCGGCACTACTCGTACGGCTTAGTCTACCTCGTTTACGTCTAAACGGGCGTGTCTGGTGGATGTTGAGGCTTCTCCACATGTCTCACTACCAGGATTAGTCGGAGATGGCGGAGGAACTGCAGGGTCGGGGTAGCGATGATGACCTTCGCGGGGATTGTTGGCCACAATCCCGTTGGAGTGTGCTCCCAAAAGGTGACGAAGCACTTCTAAGGTCATCAAGACACCTTGGCCGCTGGTTGGAGCTGACCTTAGGGTCTCGATCGGGTCTCCAAACAGCACGACTGGGTTGTCGGCGTCGGACTCGGCTTCCCTGCTTGCCGGGGCTCGGCGAACCAGCTCTCCTCGAGCTGCGATCAGATCAATAGTGATTTGATCAAACAATGCCTCTAGTGCACTTACATAGCGCACTAGGTGCAATAACGCGGGATCTGTCTCGTGATCTCCGTTGGCAACTTGGGGGGGTCTACCATACCCTTCACGCCTGGGGTAGTAGTAGAACGAGCGATAGTTAACTCTGGGCGACAACTGCTGGAGTTGAACTATGGCTTTTCGAGCGGCTAGCTGGATGGCTTGTGGCTCGAAGGAAGTTGTTCTTCCGGTGAACCTGTAGGGGCGTTCTGGCGACAGACCCCTACCGTAGATGTGCACAGTGGCCCGGAATTGGCGGTACTCACCGCTCATGGGTCCTTGGTACACAACATATTCTGGGGGTTCTTCTAACGTGTAGGCACGACGGGTGAGGTTTGCGAGTATGGTCACAAAACCTCCAAGATTGGTTGCCATGGTCTCATTGTGCACTATGGGACCAGGCATTGTGGCTAGGTTGGGGAAGAGGCTGTGCTGTGCTGGGTTGAGGCTAGCGTGCCCTTTTTTATAGAAAAGGGGACGGAGTCTTCCCTCGCACGCTTGCGAATGAGACATTTTTGCCATCGGTCACTGGCGTGTGATTGATAGGCTAGGCTGATAGGTTGGGCACCGACTGCCAAAAGTGTCGGGATCACTGTGTGGCTATTTTGCACGGGAAGCTTGGCTGGGGTTTTGGTTAGGGTCTGGTAGGTTGGTTTACCTAAGTTATCCGACCTGGCCAAGATAGGATTTGCCAATGGTCAGCCTGGCTCTGGTACCAAGTCTGTGGGGACCGATTCTCCGGATATTAATTTCCAGAAAATGGCCCTTGTGCTCACCAGCCCCAGGATAACTGTTAGCTGATGAGGCACCAACTTGATACAGAAATACCAAGCAAAATTTCAAAACATGTAGTACAAGACCATTCTGGCCTGTGAGGACAACAAATGGTTTCTAATGCTTGATGGCGGAAGCGGTTTGTGGATCATCAGTGTCTATGGGACTCCAATTCCCACAGGAACAGCTGACCAGGCTAACTCCTATCTTCACGGGGCTGCTATCATCGTTGCTCAGGTTCCGAGACTGTCGGCATGGTCGCTCCTCTCCGCGCAAGAAAATCTGGCCAAGACAATAGCCAGGGACAAGCCAGTGAGTACTTTGAATGTACTCGCAAACATTATGAACACAGGCATAATATGACAATGATGTGCTGAAAATATTGTATGCTCATGACATCAGTCACAACTGATAAATAAAACTCTGATGCGTACGAGCATGTTAATTAAAAAAAAGTAACAACATAGCAATATAAAAATTATGAATTAAAACAACAAACATGCCACAGTCGGGCATCTGAGCGACACCACATAAAGGGCTTTTAAAAGAAATGCCACAGTCGGGCATCTGAGCGACACCACATAAAGGGCTTTAAAAGAAATGCCACAGTCGGGCGTCTGAGCGACACCACATAAAGGGCTTTAAAAGAAATGCCACAGTCGGACGTCTGAGCGACACCACATAAAGGGCTTTAAAAGAAATGCCACAGTCGGGCGTCTGAGCGACACCACATAAATGGCTTTAAAAGAAATGCCACAGTCGGGCGTCTGAGCGACACCACATAAAGGGCTTTAAAAGAAACATTCATCGTGAATATCCCGGAGGTAGAACCATCCCAGGGATACTCGATAATAACAATAATAACATGGGTTAGTCAACAATAATAATAATCATAATTATCACAAGTCACAGGTAGTAATTTCAGTTCTGGTTTAACAGTTTCACCTCCGAAGACCGACACTAAGACCGACACTTGACCCATCCCAGATTGTAGTCCTTAACCATGGACACGGCTATTCGAATAGGTTTAATCTCTGCAGAGAGTGTACTCTTTACCCACGAGTAACGGATTCCTTTAGTCCATCGGGACTAATTCCGTCTACGGTCTTTTGTTGAAAACACACCTAACTTGCACACACCAGCTTAACTCACATGTGTCTGGAATCACCCACGACACCTGTCAAGCAAAACTCTAAGTGGGGAGGCTACAACCTCGACGTAACATGGGATCACAAAATTTATACCGCGCGCAAAACTGGGGAAGCTACCCCCTTCAGCTACAACCAAAACACCCATGCTCCCGGACCCGGTGGCATGACTACCGGATGCCTCTAGTATCTTCCACCATGGCCTCTCTGTACGGTGTGTGCTAGGAAAGGGGTTGACAACTTACTGAACCGTACCCTACTTATCGTAGAGACGAGTGGTAGTACGAAGCAAGTATGGGGGTTACCAGCACAAGACTCGATCTACGGCCGACTCAGGAGGTTGTAATATTTCCTGCATGTTTAGCATAACGATGCACATATATCAAATAACAGATAGAAACATCACGCGACATACCCCTCATGCCATACCGGACACGACCGTCTCGACGGAGGATTAGGGACAAGACCGTGCCTACCCACGACAAATGCCTTCCCGGCTTCCCTTCCAGTATGCATGAAAGTCGTATGACGGTGATTTCCATCACAATCATGTGAACTTCAATAGCATAAACTCATTAATATGCACCCATGAATAGGATCACATCCTCACATAAAATGACGCTTGCCCGTGCCGGGGTGGTGTTGTCACCGAGTCAAACAACACACACAAAAATTTTACACCAGGGTTCAGAATGCTTGCCTTCAGGTCATGGGAAAGAAGGGTGCATCCAAAGCATCTTGAAATCTTCAAAAATCCTATTTAAAAGAATATATATGAATTAACACACAAAAACAAAACAGTACAAAAAGTTGTTTTGAAATTTTTTTCAAATAAACGTTAAAATAAACTAGGCATCATTTGAAAGAGGTAGGAAAAAGAATTAATTCATTTGGAGTTGTATTTTAAAAGATACAGCCGGTCAAAGTTTGGTCAAAATCTGCTATTTAAAACAAAACAGAAAAGAAAAACGTTTCGAAATAAGTACACGTCAAAGGCGCATTTTTGAAATGCGCTTCCACTTATCCAGCATGGACTGTGCCTGAGTCACTAACAGTGGGCCCGCCTGGCCCACTAGTCAGGTTTGACCAGTCTAATCTCCCTCCTCTTTCTCTGCCCGAACGGCGGCGAGGCAACGGCGATCATTGCCGGCGAACGGCGGCTCCTCGCGGGCTCCAGATGGTCGGGATGGATCCGCAAGATCGGGGCGGTCCTTCCGGTGGTGGTTTTGTCTTCCGGGGTGGATGGAGCTGCCGGCGGCAAGCTCCGCGGCGGACGGTGGTCGCCGGAAAAAGTGAAACATCGCCCGCGGCGAGTCCCGATCAAGATTGAGTAGGGGGGCGGGCTCACGGGAGGATGAGGGGGTTCCTGGTGGAGAGAGTGGAGAAGGGGAGGCCCTGGTGTCGCCGGAATGGCCGGGGCCATGGCGGCGGTTGGAGTTGCCGGAGAGGAGGAAGACGACTCCCTCCCTTCGATTGACGGCCAATGGGGCACGAGTGGAATGGTGTGAGGCTGCCTGCGTGCGGGTTTGAGCTCGGGGGCCTCTTATATAGGCGATGGAGGTCGGTTTGCGGTGGTTGTGGATAAGCTTGCCTGCGACCGCCGTTCTGTAGCTAGGGCGACGTGGCGGCGACGCGCGCTAGAGGACGAAGCTGTGGATGAGCACGCACTGCTCCAGGAGGCAGGTGGCAAGCGCTGGTGGCTTGGGCGGCGCTGGCTAGCGCAGGAGCGGTCGGGCGGCGGTGGCGGCTAGCGGCTGGCCTGCCGGAGACATGGCGAGAGCTGCGGGGTTGGTGGGTGCAGAAGGGGACACTGCATGTTGGCTGCGGTCGGTCACGAACTGGATTGAGTGCGGGGTGTGACGCGGCGGCTCGGGCGCTCACGGGTGCCAAACGCACGCTCTGGGCGCGCCCATAGCATGCCCGGGACATGCTCGACAAAATGCCAGGGCAGCCTAGAGGTTGCGGTTGAGGCTGGCAATAAACAGGTCTAGTCTAGGGTTAGAAATGGAGTCAAGGGACATGGTGGGTTGGTCAGGGGCTCAAGTTCACTAAGTAAACTTGAAGTCATGCCAAATCTAGCTGTGCACCCAGGGTGTTTGACAAAATGCCAAAGGCACCTAGGTAGTTCTTGGAGTGGCCAAATTCTCCAGACCAGTGTCTCTATGGATGTAAGAGAGGGTGGTGAAGTTAGTTTGCAAAAAGGAGAAACTTGCTAGTGCAAGTTTTGCAAAACTACACTTCTGGACAGGAAGTAAATGGCTTCATTACAAGGGCCAAAAGTGTTCCAAAGAGAGCATGCTCCTGGACTTAGGGGTTTTGCAGGGTTGACTACAAGCATGAGAAAGCACAAAGCCACTAGAGCAAGAGATAGTAGGGTTGCAGTAGAAAACACAAGTCTGGTCCAGAATGAAAAAGAGGTTGGTTCACTCAATTTTTCCAAAGAACAACACTAGGTTTTTGCATAAAGTTGGATGGCATGCTACTACTGACATCCCATAATTTTGGTGGAGGCTCTAGGGAAATATTTAATTGGGTTGTAGTGAAAAACTGTCCACTGGACCAGAGAAGAAAAATATGTGTAACACTCAAAATAAGCAATGAAATGATTTTATTATTACACAAAAGTGATCTAGGGGCATCACATGACATCTCCAAATTTTGGTTGGAATATTAGAGTTATCAACTGGTTGCAGTACAAAAAGAGCTCCAAAATTTAAAACAAGCCATTTTAATGATTAAAGCTCAGGGTGAAATAATCTAATAAATAAATCTACTGATTAAGAAATTGTTTTAATGAGATGGCATAAAACTCCAATATATTTGGAGGGATCCACTTGGGTAGATATTCATTAATAAAGAAAGAAAAGTTCTGAAATCAACAGAAATATACTTGCAGGCAAAATTTTAACATGAAAAATTTTGTTAAATTTTTGGGGTGTTACATCCTACCATGGGTTCCATCCATCTCCGATGATAAGCAAAATCATCCATTGCATTGTCTTCAACAAGGTAATCCACATCATCCATACTAGTCCGAGTATGCCATTCTATCGAACCACTCCAAACGATCGCTCGAGAATTGCCTTAGGCTGGTATAAAGAGTTTCAATGATCTCTGAATCAAAGGTAATTCTTTTTGCCACTTAAGGGGATATTTGTACAAGTCACCATCCCTAAGGTGTATCGTTGTGGTATCATGGCAAGTCAACTCCTCGCTACGTTGACAACCGATCACCACCTTCTTAAGTGTGGACTTGTTGTCTACCTAGTGAACCTTCGTTATCTGTTTCACTCCATCCCTTTGGATATGTGCTTCGTGTCTCAGCTCGAGAGATGTTGTTATGACTCACCCCGTGAGTTGATCCTAAGTTGTTTGATCTTCGAGAAGATCGATCCTTCTAGAGTTTTTCCTTTCCTCTCGTTGTCATGTTAGTTGGAGTTCTCAGAGCAAGACTTCGAGACAAAGATGGTGATCGAATCAACGTTCTTATGAAGTGCAATCGGGATCATGAAGATTGTGTTAGGTTGCGTCCCCCTTTCATCTTACCCTAGGCTTGAATCTCGTGACGAGATTCTTGTTTAGTGGGGGTGAGTTGTCACATCCCTAGCTTCTGCTATGCACTTGGACTAGCTTGGTTGTTGCATCATGTCTAAATTTTATTTAAAATTGAAATGGGGATGTTCAAACCCTAGCATTAAATCAACTCAACTAGGATGGATTAAAATTTGTTTCAATAAACCCAAAATGTCCCTAAGAAAAGTTCATGATTTCTGGTTAAGGTGGAAACCTATGCCAAAAAATGATGAATATATTCTTAGATCATTTTTGGATTTTTGAATTAAATCATATTGTATTTGACTTTGGGCATTTAAATACCATAAATAATTTAAGTGCTCAAATAATTCTAAAAAATAAATGTGCGTCACTGGAATAATCCAGAGAGAGTCCACAAATTATTTCAGGAGTTTACAAAATGGGTTAGTATCTTTACTAATTCAAAAACAGAGGAAAAGAAATAGAAAACAGAAACAAATAAAGATAGAGAGAGAAGGACTTACCTGCACCCACCTGCGGCCCGCTACTGTAGCCTACTGGCAGCCTAGCTGGTGGCCCAGCCCACCAGCGCCCCCTTGTCATCTTCCTCCTCTGCCAGGAGGACAACCAGGTGTGTGGCGAGTGCCGACGCTACTCTGGCCACCTCCTGCTTCCCCGGCCCCTTCTAGCGACGCCACAGAGACGCCCTGAAGCCTCTGTCCCCTCTCCCTCACTCGCTGCTCTCTCCCCCCTCCCATGGTTCTCTCTCCCTCTCTGGTTCTCTCCCCGCAGCCGCCTGAGAACGTCGTCGTCGCACCGACGAGCACCACCGCGGCCATCATGCACCCCTCACCCTTCCGCCGAGTCCAGAAGCACCGCCGAAACCTTCCCCTCCTCCCAATCGAGCTATGAGACGCCAGGAGGCCCTGCTTCATCGCCATCGCGGTCATCTTCAACCTCGGGCACCCGAGCCCCTCGCCGTCGATTCGCGCCGTCAAGGACATCCCCGAGCCCGCTGAGACCATCCTCGACCCCGCTGTGAGCCCCGCCATCGTTTCCCCCTCTCCCCGTGCTCTACTTCCCTCTCTATCCGTCGTTCGCAACGAGCCGAGGGCTCTTCGCCGCCGGCCATGTCACCGCCGTGGCTACCGTTGCCTAGAGCCGCAGCTGAGCACACCACCGCGCTCAACGCATCTCCAGGAGCCCGTAGCTAGCACCAACTCCTCCCCACGTGCTCTACAGCCACTTGCTCGAGCTCACCCGAGCTCTGGCAGCCGCCGCGAGCTCGACTCCGGCGAGCACAGCGCACCCCGTCCGCTCCTCCCTAATCCGTTGGATGCGGACGAGCATGGGCTTCCTCCTGGTAGTCTTCCCGCACCTAAACGCAGCCCCTAGCTCCGCCAAGCAGCAGCTCCGCCGCGCGGAATGGTCGCCGCCGGCCCAAGTCCGACGATGATGATGTGGCACATCATTAGCAGTTAATCACCTGTTAATTAATCCTATGACCCACTTACATAGGGCCCCCACCCCCTTATTAACCACAAGGTTATTCTTTGTTTAAAATAAGCTAATGTCCGTGTCCCCACGGGTCAGTTTGACCATGCCACCTCAGCGTTGACCCGGCCCCACTCGTCAGCATCTGCTGTTGACACTATTACACTGATGTGCAAGTCCCAGCCGTCAGGTTTGACCTGGCTAGCACTGTTGACCTGCTGACGTCGTGCTATCATCATGCTGACGCAGTAAATGTTTTCTGGAGTTTTAAATAAATCAGAAATGATTTATTTATTTCAGAAAATATTCAAAACTTCTAAAATTCATAGAAATTCAACCATAACTCCAAATGAAAAGGTTTATATATGAAAAATTATCAGAAAACTCCAGTCTATCCATCTGTACCATTTTCATGCATGTTAGAACAACTTATGACCACTGTTTAGGACAATTCAATTAAATGGCATTTAAATAACCACATGTGGAGTTTGAATTTGAATCTTGGATTCAAACCAACTTCATTTAATCTGGTTTTAGTTGCATTAGCACAAACCACAACATATTGCCATGTCACATTCATGCACCATATTGTTGCATTGCATTGATTGTGTTTCTTCTTTGTTTGTCGGTGCTTGTCCCCTCTCAGTAGACGTGTACCGACGATGTGATCGATGACACCGATGAAGAACTATACTATCTTTAGAAGTGCCAGGCAAGCAAAACCCCCTTGTTCATTCAGATACAATCCCACTCTCTTGCTCCTGCTCTCTTTTACTGCATTAGGACAACAACGATTCAACTGTTATATGATGCGGTAGTTGAACCCCTTTCCTCTGCATGACCTGTCATTGCCACAGTAAATAGATGAAACCCACTAGCATGAGTAGGAGTTGTTTGAGCCCTGATGTGCCTACTCATTCATGCTTGTTTGTCATGCCTGCTACTGCTTAGAGTTGAGTCGGGTCTGATTCATCGGGGATGAATCAGAGGTGTGTGAACATGTCCTACTGTGTGTGAGCTAAGTGTGTGAACACGATTTGGTAAAGGTAGCGGTGAGAGGCCATGTAGGAGTACATGGTGGGTTGTCTCATTGAAGCCGTCCTCAGGAATTGAGTTCTGTGTTTGTGATCCATGAACAGTTACTACCACACATTGGGCTCCGGGCTCTCCAAGCTCTCTCGACTTATTAATCAACTCGATCTCTGTCCAGGAGTTGCAACTAGTTTCTGGTGTTTGTAGGTAGTGTTAGTAGTCTACCAAGTGGCACCCGGTACAGGTGGGCTTGGGACAGACTAGGCACAGTGGCACGGTGTACCAAGTGGCACCCGGATGGTGGGCTTGGGAACCCTGCTCACATTGTTTGGGGCCGTGAGTGACACCCCGGCCGGATCTCCTTGCGGATGGAACCCAAATAGGTGATAAACCTGGATGAGAGACTTGTGTGGTTAGTCAGGTCATGGCCGACACCCTCGCTGGGCTTCCGCTTGAAGGTTGCCGAGTACATGTCGTGTAAACGGCGGTAAGTGGTGAGAGCGTGTGTGAAGAAGTACACCCCTGCAGGGTTAATATGATCTATTCGAATAGTCGTGTCCGCGGTAAAGGACTTCTGGGTTGCCTATACAGTTCATAGACAAGTGAAAGTGGATACTTTAAAATGCGCAAGATAAGCGTGAGTGCTATGGATGGCGTTCTCGTAGGGAGACGGGAGCGGATCCATAGTGGTGTATTGGTTGGTGAATATGTGGACTCGTGTGCACCACCTCAAAAGAGTTACTTGCAGTTGTAGTTCAGGATAGCCACTGAGTCAAAGCTGGCTTGCTGCAGTTAAACCCCACCACCCCCTTTGTTGATAATGATGCATATGTAGTTAGTTATGATGTAAGTCTTGCTGGGTACATTTGTACTCACGTTTGCCTATTTTATGTTTTTGCAGAGAGACTTCAGTCTCGCTAGTAGTTCCGCTTGGACTTTGATGTTTAGCTTGTTACCTCAGCTACGATCTTGTGCCCTCGGCAGGACCTAGTAGATAGTCAGGCTTCTCAGCCTTTTTCATTTATAGTTGTCTGTACTCAGACATGTTCAGCTTCCGCTTGTGCTTTGATTTTTGTGCTCTGAATGTTGGGTCATGAGACCCATGTTTGTAATATCTCGCTCCTCAGAGCCTATTGAATAAAATACTTGAGTTATAGAGTCATGTTCTGATGCCATGTTGTATTTGCACATATCGAGCATATTGTGTGTATGTTATTGAAATGCTTGGTATGTGTGGGATCTGACTATCTAGTTGTTTATCCTTGGTAGCCTCTCTTACCGGGAAATGTCTCCTAGTGCTTCCACTGAGCTTGGTAGCTTGCTACCGCTCCGGAACACTTAGGCTGGCCGGCATGTGTCCTTCTTCGTTCATGTGTATGTCCCTTCGGGGAAATGTCACGCGGTGTTTACCGGAGTCCTATTAGCCTGCTACAGCCCGGTTTACTGGAG
This sequence comes from Triticum aestivum, assembly GCF_018294505.1. Classification (NCBI taxonomy): domain Eukaryota; kingdom Viridiplantae; phylum Streptophyta; class Magnoliopsida; order Poales; family Poaceae; genus Triticum; species Triticum aestivum. Next base: position 380,451,293 of record NC_057795.1, on the reverse strand, counting down.
TCCTGCTAGCCCAGTTGCTACAGCCCGGATTCACTCGCTGATGACTGACACGTTCGTTGCTGGGTCATGTATGCCTGTCCCTATAAGTTAGTGCCACTTTGGGTTCACGACTAGCCATGTCAGCCCGGGTTCTTTGTCATATGGATGCTAGCGACACTATCATATATGTGAGCCAAATGGCGCAAACGGTCCCGGGCCAGGTAAGGTGGCACCCGTGGAAATACCGTGCGTGAGGCCGCAAAGTGATATGATGTGTTACATGCTAGATCTGTGTGACTTAGGATCGGGGTCCTGACAACAATGCTCCCCAAGAAGCCACTAGGACCACCATAATCTCCTCACGCCTTCACACATTGCAAGATGTCGTGATTCCACTAAGGGACCCTTGAGGGCGGTCACCGAACCCGTACAAATGGCAACCCTTGGGGGCGGTAACCGAACCCGTACACTTTGGCAACACTTGAGGGCGGTCACTGGTACCCGTCCAATTGCTCAGGGCGATCTCCACAACCTAATTGGAGACCCCAACTAACGGGGGGATAGACCCTGGGTAACCTCATCCGCACCTCAACAGTTTTTAAGACACTGGGGCTAGCCAAGCCCCTCAGCCCGACTGGTCGCAAAGCCGGCCCACGCGGCCGGCTGGTGCCAACGGGCTGCCTCCTAGAAGGCGGTGCACCCAAAAGGCAGCGAGGGCATGGGCCGACTCCTACCAGGCGGCCCCTCGCCTCCTCAAATTTTGCACCCACCTGCTACAACAAGACAGGGCGTGGCAACAGTGCAACCTGCCACCCCTGAATCCAAGAAGCAACATGGCCACAGTGCGGGCGTACCAGGCGGATGCCCCTCGCCTGCCATGGCGCTATAGCCACGTGGCCCATGAAGTCACCTATGTCGGTCCGGGGCATGCTCCCATGACGGGCGGTCGGTGTGGCCCGCAGACGGCGGGCCCCACCTGTCTGTGTATCACCAGAAGGTGGCAAGGCCACAGCAGGCAGCCACAAGGGGAGGTTGACTACTAGCAGGCGGCCGTCCCTCCTCTTGCAGTCTGTGCGCCATTAACCAGAAGTGATAGGGTGTGGCTACAGTGATCGCCCGCCAGGCGGTGGTACTGTAGCCATGTGCCCCCGGCCAAGCTACCGTCATCAGAGGCGAGGCTACAATGCGACCTAGTCCTCCTGGCCCACAGGCGGCAGGCCCTATCTGTCGGTCGAGTTCACGACAGTCGACAGTGCCCACCAGGCGGCAGGCCCCAGCTATCAGCGGAGAAGCCGAAGCCTAGAGACACTGATGGCCGGGTCCTACAACCAATCGAATTACCATTGTACCCTTAGGAGGTAGGCCTATATAAACCCCCCAGGCTCCCCCAGGCAAAGGGTTCACTATTCTAGCCACTTTACACCCAGATAGCTAGGGAAGGACTAGTGCTAGCTTGCCTTCTTCCTCCTCTAGCCAAACAGCTCAAGGAGCAACCTTGTAGCCATGATATTTGATCATAGTGATGCAGAGACCCCGTAGAGCAGGATTAGGGGTGTTTTCTCCACGGAGAGCCCCGAACCTGGGTAAGACCCGACGTCGTTTGAGGTCTTGCCTACTCCTACTTCTAGAGCCCGGCAACACACTCCTGTCCCCACACATGATAAGCCATCCATTGGCATATGTCGAGGAAATACCCCGACATTTGGCGCCCACCATGGGGTCAAGCACACCGTTAGCCAGAGACACATTCTGGATGGGAACCCATTTCCTTCCCCTGAGCGCAGCCAGCCTGGCTCGCCAGATGGCGCTTGCACTGATGCGTTGCGCAGTGTGGAGGCCGCCTGTGCCATGATCTCCCTCGCCGATCTCCTCGGCGGAGTCCACCTCGCTGACGAGCCCGCACTCGACGCGGGATCAGCCAGCTCCGAGAGCTGCTTCATCGACCTCCTTGGCAAGCTCCACATCGCCAATGAGCTCGCTTCTGATCCGGAGTCCATTGGCTCCACCGATCTGCCCGTCGAGATGATCGTCGACTCTGACGCGGCCGATGAGGATGCCTACCCCGACCATGTACAGGTCGTCTATGATCCGCTCCCCCACATAGATAGCATCACTAGTGCCAGCACCGTCACAGAGATGCTGGTCATTAGCCAGGACAGAGCCTCTGCTGGAGCAGACCGGGATCTGATCCGGGCGGCCTTACAAGCCCTAGCCACTCCGGTCGAGGAACGCGTGGATGGTGCAATGCTAGAGGCGCACCATGTCTTGCTCCTCGACAGTGCCAGCCGGTTGGCCGCCATGAGGCGCCTTACTGACGCCTACCAGCGGGAGATCGACCGCGCTGTAGGCGGCACTCCGGCTGCTGGAGAGCCCAGCCGACTGGGTGCGGTCCGACAACGCGGCGCCACCATTGCCAGCATATTTGGGGCTGACCGCCCGGTCTACGCCACTCCCATGAAGAACCTACACGCTGCCCAGGCAGCGGCAGACGAGCTAGACCGCCTGGAGGGCGACGAGAAGCACTGAATGACGGAGCACCTTCAGCAGCTCCTCGATGCGGCTGCCGCGCAGCAGGAAGCCGGTTGCCGCATGGTGGAACCTGGCGTGCCAGATGAGACCCTCCTCCCCCCTCCCCGCCGTGAGCACGGCGCGACCTCTTGGTCCCCAACAGTCGGCACTCACAGTCGGAGGAACCTGGAGCCGGCTGCTAGCCGCTGTCGGCGCACGCACACCACGATCGAGCGTGACCAAGACGGCCGCCCAAGAGCAGTGGAACGATGCGATGACCGCCCGCCTCCCCCCACAAATGGAGAGACGCGCCTCCCCTATTGAGCATCTGACTCTCGGAGGCCGGCTGGGCCACCGCAAAGGAGTCGGAGAGAATGATGCCCACCACCGAATCGACCACTCGCTCGATCCCTGGCGATAGAAGAAGAAGATGCAGACAACCTGCCTTGTTTCAGCCCTCGCATACGCGAAGAGCCCTTTCCCAAGGGGTTCTCGCTACCACGAGACACTCCCAAGTATAACGACTCCATGAAGCCGGAGGATTGGCTGGTTGACTACTCCACCACCGTCAACATAGCAAGCGGCAACAGGCGTGTTGCTGTGAAGTACGTTCCGCTCATGCTCCAGGCCACGGCCCGGACATGGCTGAACAGCATCAAGCCGAACAGCGTCAACAGCTGGCTGGATTTCACCAAAGTCTTCATCCGCAACTTCACCAGCACCTACAAGCGGCCGCGCAAGCCTCACCGGCTCTCCATGTGCGTCCAAGGCCCGACTGAGTCCAGCCGCGACTATCTAACACGCTGGGGCGAGTTGTGCAACTCCTGCGAAGGAGTGCACGAGGTTCAGGCCATAGAGTACTTCACCGACAGGTGCAGAGAAGGCACCTTACTCAAGCACAAGCTCCTCTGCGACAATACGACCACCCTAGACGAGCTACTAATCATAGTGGACAAGTACGCCACAGCCGACTCCTCCATGAAGTCAGAACTCCGAGTGGACGTGTCCGGGAAGGTGCTCCCTCTGGCTCCCCAAACGCCAGCTAGTGACACCAACCGGCTCCAGCAAAACGACAACAAGCACAAGGCCCAACAGGCGGCTCCCAGCAGCCGGCAGGTATCAGCAGTCGACTGGCCAGCCCGCCCCCAAGCGGCAGCGAACTGGCAAGGGAGCATGGCTGCCCGCCCTCTCCTTCGAATAGGCCCTAGACGCCCCGTGCAAGTTCCAAAGCAGTGCGAAGCCATCCAACCACACCACTCGGAAGTGCAACTAGCTAGCTCGGATCGCCAAGGGCGAGGCCCTCCCACCTCCCCCACCAGCCAGCCCTCCAGCTCCGGCCGCTCAGCAGCCGGCAGCTCAACATGTCGGCGCCATCCAAGACGAGTGCCCTGAAGAGCACGCCGCCTACGTCGTCTCCACGAGTGAAGCCGGCGCCAAGCACAGCAAGCGGCAGCAGCACCGAGAAGTCAACACCGTCAGCTCAAAAGCTCCCACCTGCATGCACTAGTCTGAGAGGCCCATCACTTGGAGCCAAGCTAACCACCCGGCAGTGATGCCCAACCCGGGTTCATACGCCCTGGTGCTCGACGCAACCTTTGCAACGGAGAGGCGGACCTGCCATTTCGGCCGAGTTTTGATAGATGGTGGCAGCAGCATCAACATCCTGTACCGCGAGACCATGGAGTGGCTGAGGATCAAGGCCAAGCACCTTCAGCCAAGTCGGACTATCTTCCATGGCATAGTTCCCGGGCTTTCCTGCTCCCCAATTGGCAAGATAAAGATTGACGTCCTCTTCGGAGACAGGGACCAATTCCGCCACGAGCCAATCTGGTTCGAGGTGGTCGACCTAGAAAACCCCTACCACGCACTCTTGGGCCGCCTGCGCTAGCCAAGTTCATGATGATCCCACACTATGCATACCTGAAGGCCAAGATGCCAGGTCACCGTTGCCGGAGATTACAACAAGTTGCAAGATTGCACCACCGCCAGCAGCTGGCTGGCTGAGTCCCTCATCATCGCTCAAGAAAAACAGCTCCTTGACCGGATGGTAGCCATGGCCAGCGAGAAGCCGGCCATGCCGACTGATCCCAAGGAGGCGGAAGCAGGGGCCTCCTTCCAGCCGGCCAAAGAGACCAAGCGGATCCTCCTGGACCTGGAGCACCCGGAGAGGTTTGCTGTCATGGGCACTGGCCTTGACAGCAAATAGGAGGGCGAGCTCGTCGATTTCCTCCATGAGAATTGAGACATCTTCGCATGATCCCCCAAAGACATGTCGGGTATCCCGACGGATCTCGCCGAGCACAAACTGCATGTGAGGCTGGATGCTAAGTCAGTCAAACAACCCCTCTGCCGCCTGTCAGAAGAGAAGAGAAGAATTGTTGGAGAAGAGATTGCCTGACTGCTAGTAGCCGGATTTATCATGGAAGTGTTCCACCCGGACTGGCTTGCCAACCCGGTCCTTGTGTTGAAGAAGAACAACATGTGGCATATGTGCATTGATTATACCAGTCTCAACAAAGTCTGCCCAAAAGATCCGTTTGCTCTGCCCGGATAGACCAAGTGATTGACTCCACAGTCGGATGTGATATGTTGTCTTTCCTTGATGCCTATTCCGGCTACCACCCAATTAAGCTGGATCCGGCTGGTCCCCTAAAGACCACCTTCATCACACCATTCGGCGCCTTCTGCTACATCACCATGACGTTCAACTTGAGAAATGTCGGTGCCACCTTCCAGCGTTGTATGCAGAAGTGCTTGTTGAAGAAACTCGGACGCAATGCCCATGTCTGCTGGTCGCCATGGATAAGTTCACCAAGTGGATAGAAGCCAAGCCAATCAAGAAGCTGAATGGTCCGATTGCTGTCACATTCATCGCTGACATCGCTGCCCGATATGGCGTTCCCCACAGCATCATCACCGACAACGGCACCAACTTCGCCAAAGGCGCCTTTGCCCATTTCTGCGCAAATCAGGGCATCCGACTGGACCTATCGTCCGTTGCCCACCCGCAGTCAAACAGACAAGTATAGCAAACAAATGGCCTCATCTTATCCGGCATCAAGCCCCGCCTGGTCGAGCCACTAGAGCGGTCAGCTGGCTACTGGATCGATGAGCTGCCAGCCGTCCTCTAGAGCCTTCGGACCACGCCCAACAGATTAACCGGCTTCACACCCTTTTCCTTGTGTACGGTGCCGACGCTATCATCCCTATGGATATCAAGTTCGACTCGCCTCGGGTCACCATGTACACGGAGGCGGAAGCAAAAGAGGCGCGAGAAGCCGATGTCGACCTGCTGGAAGAGGCCCGACTGCTAGCATGCAGCTGGTCTGCCATCTACCAGCAGAGCCTACACCGCTACCACAACAAGAAGGTCAGGCCGCGTTCTTTTCGTGAAGGCGACCTTGTGCTCTGCCTGATCCAGCGATGAGCCGGACAGCACAAGCTCGCGGCACCTTGGGAAGGCCCCTTCATCATCAGCAAGGCCCTGGGCAACGACTTGTACTACCTCATCGACGCCTAGAAGCCCAGGGCGCGCAAGCAAACCACAGCCGGCGAAGAGATGGAGCGGCCATGGAATGTAAATCCGCTCCGCCCGTTTTACAGTTCATTCGAGCATATGTATCACGCCGACTTTTGTATTAAGTAAAAGACTGCAGGTCCCCCAAGGTGCACTCGGGGGCTACCTTTTTTATCCATGAGTTGAGCTTATGCCATGATTTGAGTTTTTCCTATTCTTGCCCCATCCGGGTTCCGGTCAGCCGGCCCGGGGGCTCACCGCCTTGGCCTAAGTTTGCACCAGCCGAAGCTGACTAGTAGTGTGCCGACGCCAAAAGCCCTGTCTTTGCTCCAAGTCACAGCTCGCAGCGCAGCTGTCCGACTGGTGAAGAGCTAAAGGTCAGAAACGTCGTCCACACGAAATCTGACTAAGGAAAAATGCTAACTTAGGCCTAGCCGGCTCCTCGCCTCCCTCGTCTAGCTGCTCAGCAGCCAGCAGGCCGGCTTCTTGCTCGACTAAGCTACGCTCTACGCGGTTGAAGTAACTTGCCCGTTCTAAAGAACGACCAAGTCCCTGACCTAGCCACAGACCACAGAGCGGCTGCCTGGCTAGCAGGGACGCGACCAAAAGAACGCGGCAGGGAAAAGAGCCAAAGAGAGAAAAGCAAATTCGAACAAGAATCCGGCAACACATGCAAGAATGTGGGGATTTAAACTTATATGTACACTGCAAAAGGCCCGAGGCCAGCATTCATTAAGTTTAAACTTACACCCCCAGTGGGTGGAATCGCGCGAATTTGATGTACTTGTTCAAAAGATTACAAGAACAGAAAAGGATAAGATAAAATGGCCGCCTAGGCCAGAGGAGCAGCAGACGGGTCTAAGAGGTTGGTGAAGGCAGCGGTGCCGGATGGTGGAGCGGCCGACTGGTGAGTCTCAGCTTGGTCAGCATCAGCGACAGTCAGCGGCAGTCAGCGTAGCCACTCGTGGCTCACTGGTCGAGGCTCGATCGGGCTAAGGCTGGCCGTCCGCTCCGTCCTCCGGTGCGTCGTCTTTGTCGTCATCCTCGTCGTCTTCACCCTCATCGCTAGAGGCGATCTCCTCTGTCGAGTCCTCCTCATACACCGGGTTCAGCCCGAACCAGTCGGGCGGCACCTCAGCGCCCTCGTCGTCTAGTTTGGGGATGAAGACGGTGGTGTCGGCATAGTCGGCGATCGCCGCCACACGCCAAGTGAGCGCATGACCCACCGCCACCAGCTCCAGACCGGCCTCCTGTCGGAAGGTGGCCAGCTGGGTCAGATCCAGGCCAGGGTACCAAGCCTTGGCGAACTCCAAGGCTGTCCGGGCACCCGCCCGAGCCGCGGCGCCCTTCCAGGCCTCGAAGCGCCCGACTGCCACCTTCAACCAGTCGGCAGTCCGGCTGGGGGTGCGTGGAACTTGAACGCCTGGCCAGAGGGCAACCATCACCTGAGCCCCGACGCGCTGCAGGCGGCGGAGCATCTAGTGGGCCGGCTGCAGGCGTGTCCTGACGGCCAGGAGCTGCTCGCCGAGATTCTAAGGCGCGTTGGGCGCAATGTCCACGCCTGCCGCCCTTCGCGCCACGTGTCGCGCCTCGATGGCCTGGCTGACGGTGACAGAGTAACCCGAGAAGTACTCTATGCAAGAAGAACATCAAAAGATTAGAAGACAGAGGCCGGCTCCCGCAGAAGTCGGCGGCCGCTCAAGAAGAAGAAATAAATTACCATCAATCATGTCCTCAATCTCGCCATAGCCGTCGGTCAGGAACTTCTCCTTCTTGGCCCAGTTTGAACATTGAGTCTCGAACTCGGCCTTGAGGGAGTCTTCGCTCTCCTTCAGCTTCTTGAGCTCCACCTCGTGCCGCTCCGCCTGGGTCGTCAGCTCCTTGGTCAGGCACTCGCTCTCCTGAGCTGCCTGGCTGCGCTCCTGCTCCTTGGTGCGAAGCTCGGTCTGGTCCGCGCCCAGGCGCTGCTGCAGCTCGACGGCCGCCTCTGCAAAGATAATAAAGAAAAGACATCAACATCAACAAAAGATTAGTCGCCGGAAGATCCGGCCCGACTGCTCAGCTGTCGGCACGAATCTCGGGGGCTACACCCAGCGGGTGCACTAACACGCCCCTGTGAGAAGAAAGACGAAGTGCTTACTCCGGCTCTCGTTCAAGTCACTAATCCGCTTGGCCAGCTCCTGGTTATGGGAGTTGTAGGTGGCCGCGTGGAGGTTGTGGTAGTCCTGCAACTAAGACAACGGAAGAAAAAGAAACAAGTTAGCACTCAGAACTTACCTTAAAGTACCGAGCCACCTGCTTAAAAGCCGGCTCGGAACTCGGGGGCTACACCCAGTGGGTGCGCTGGGGCGTCCCCAGGAAAGATGGCAAGAGTCTAAAAAACAAATATCAAGTATGTACCCGGACGGCCGTCCACCTCGACAAGAACTCCTGCCTAGATCGCTGAAGGGCGGCGCCTTGGGTACTGAACTGGGCCAAGACGTCCTGCATAGCCATGTTCAGGACACCGCTACCACCCCCAAACGCCCAGTCCCCTAACACGGCGCTGGTAGCCTCGGTGTTGGGCATCATCGAGCTGGTGCCCTGACTACCATCGGCCTTGGTGCCAAGCTCGCCCTCGCCGGGTGCTGGCGCACGGGAACACGGACTGTGGGAATCAGACCCACCACCAACCCGCCGCCAGACGGCGCCACCTGCGGCATGTCGGGCTGGCTGCCCTGCGCGTCGGCAGTCGTCACGAGCGGAACCACCTCTGCCTCCAAATCAACGGGGCCGCCCCCTCCCCTCTCCAAGGTCGGGTGGTCGATGCCAGCCCCGTCAATCGACACCTGGACCTCCAGCACCGGCGGCTCCGCATGCTGCGGATCAATGGACCCTAGGGCTTGACCGCGGGATGCCTCCGCATCCTGCACCTTGGCGACCGCATCCGCCTGCTCCTTGCTCACTGTGTCGGCCTGCGCCCTGGCCGCTGCGTTGGCCTCTGCTTGTGCTGCCTTGGCCTCCGTCGCCTCCTCCCGGGCCGCGGCATCCCGCTCCTCTCGCGCCTCCCACGTGTTCCTTTCTATTGCCTCCTAGAGGGCGGCGAGTGGATCCACGCGGCGAGGGCCTGCGGAGCTATAGAACGCCCCAACCACCGAGGAAGACGGGGCCCGTGAGAAAGATAGCGGAGCCCTATTCAGGGAAACAAGGAAAACTAAAGAAAAGATCGCAAGGGAAGCAAACATGAAGCGATAGCAGGAAGATCAAAGTACTTACGCAGATACCAACGGGCGTTGCTTCGGGCCCTTCTGGAAAAGGGCCGCCCTCGCGGCAGCCTCTTGCCGCTTGGTCACGGTGGCCGAGGTCTTGACCTTCTTAGGCCGGCTGCCGAACAACCCGGCGTCAGCCCGGCGTTTCGGCGCACCGGCTGCTGCAGTCGGTGCAGCCGAGGAGCTGGCACCCTCCTTATCAGTGTGATGGTTGCAGTGCAGCTCGTCGTCCTCCTCCTTGTCATCCGGCCACTCCCCAAGGCCACCTCCCGAGAAGCCACCTGCTCCCTCACCGCCATAGCATGTGGCTTCGTCCTCCTCCATGGCCGCCTCCCCCAAGTCAGGGTCGTCCGCGTCGCTCACCGCCCAGTCCACCAAGAACTGGTCACCTAGGGCCAGTGCGTTGGTGGCCGATTGGCCCGGGAGGCATTGCACCATGGCCGACTGCTCAGGCGGCAAGAAGAACCAGGACCAGCAAAGAGATAGAGAATCAAAAGACTTACCGAAGGCGATGGATTAGCCCGGTCGTACGGCGGCTTGCCGAACCGCCACTTCGTCTCCAAGAGCTTGTAGTCAGAGAAAGAGTTCACCATCCGAGCCACCTCCTCATTTGGCATCACCTTGGTGGACATCCGGGATGGATCCCGGCGCCCACTCATGTTGCTGATTATGTGGGGTCGGGCTTAAAGAGGCAGCACCCGACGCTCCATGAAGGTGGCCAGCAGGTCTGAGGCCTTGAGGCCCTCCGACTCCATCATCTCTTGGAGCCGGGCGAGAGCGGCGGCGGAGGCGGCCGTCAGGGTCTTTGGCCAATAACTCCAGTTGGTGCGGGGCTTGGCAGGCAGGCCGGCTACGTAAGCCGGCAGGTTGACGTAGATCCGCGACTAGTGGATATTCTCAATGTAGAAGTAAGATTTCAGCCATAGCTTGGCCGACTACAGCAGGGCGAGAGCCGGGAAGCGGGTCCTGGCTTCGATGTGCCGCACTGTGACGCAGGCTCCGCACTAGGCCGCCTCGTTCTTGGCGGCGATGCCGATCTTGAGGTAGAAGTTCTCTCCCCACAAATCGAGTATGGGGAGGGTGCCGAGATATCCCTCGTAGAGGGTGACGAAGGCAGAGAGCAGCACCGTCGTGTTTGGCGTGAGGTGGTGGGGCTGCACTCCGTAGAAGTCGAGGAATGAGCGGAGTAATCCGCTCGCCGGCAGACCGAAGCCGCGGAGGAAGTGCGACCGGAAGATGATGCATTCGCCGCCCTCCGGCACCGTCTAGATCTCCCTTTAGGGAGGAACATGCACCTTGACATTTGAGGCGTGGGGAGCCGCCGCGTCTGGCAGAGGAACTCCAAGTGATCATCGTGGACATTGGAGTCGTCCCAGTCGCATGCACAGCCACTGTATGCCATAGGCTTTGTGCTCGGCGGCTGCGGCGCGAAGAGTCCTGTGACGGTGGGTTGCAGTGGCGTTCCAGCGAGAAGAGGAGGCGCAGCAGCAGCAAGAGGAGAAGGAGTGAGGCAAGATGAACGGCGAGGAGGGCACGCGTGCGTTCTACCGCCCCCTCCTCCCCCTACTTATAGCCCCCCGACGGCGGAGCCGAGGGGATGGGACATGGGGAGCGCAAGATTAACTACGCCCACTTCCCCCACGACCCGGAATTTCCCGCGCGCATGATGGCATGTATTGATCACACCTGGGAACTGCAACCGCCCGCCTCAGCCGCGGCGGATCCACGCGCAAGCCGAGGCCCTTTGGTGGCGGGCCCAGGCCTGCGGTGACATCCCGTCGCGCGCGTGGGCTGGCTAGCCGGCCTGGCCGGCTGGCGCCGCGTGGCGGGCAGATAACGGGCGGCGAGCCTATCGCCCGGCTGGCGCGCCACCTGGCCCCCATCATGACCATTTGAATTCCACCAGGCGGCCGCGGCTATGTCCGGCTCCTGGCGCCTGACTCCTCCCAGCCAGACGGAGCAGAAGGCGGAAGACCATTTGAGGAGGAAACTGATGAGGCTCTCCGGCAGCCCAAAACCGTAGAACCTCACCAGCTTCAGGGACTACTGACGGGGGGATAGACCCTAGGTAGCCTCATCCGCACCTCAGCAGTTATTAAGACATCGGGGCTGGCCAAGCCCCTCAGCCCGACTAGTCGCAAGGCCGCCCATGCGGCCGGCTAGTGCCAACGGTCCGCCTCCTAGAAGGCGGCGCACCCAAAAGGCGGCGAGGGCATGGGCCGACTCCTACCAGGCGGCCCCTCGCCTCCTCAAAGTTTGCACCCACTTGCTACGACAAGACAGGGCGTGGCAACAATGCAACATGCCACCCCTGAATCCTGGAAGCAATGTGGCCACAGTGCGGGCATACCAGGCGGACGCCGCTCGCCTGCCATGGCACTATAGCCACACGGCCCATGACGTCGCCTACGTCAGTCCGGGCCATGCTCCCACGACGGGCGGTCGGTGTGGCCCGCAGACAGCGGGGCCCACCTGTCTGTGTATCACTAGAAGGCGGCAAGGCCTGAGCAGGTGGCCGCAAGGGGAGGCCGACTCCTAGCATGCTTCCATCCCTTCCCTTGGAGTTTGTGTGCCATTAACCAGAAGTGACAGGGTGTGGCTACAGTGATCGCCCGCCATGCGGCGGTACTGTAGCCATACGCCCCCGACCAAGCTACCGTCATCAGAAGCGAGGCTACAGTGCGGCCTAGTCCTCCTCGCCCACAGGCGGCGGGCCCTACCTGTCGTCCGAGTTCACAACAGTCAGCGGGGCCTACCAGGCGGTGGGCCCCAGCTGTCGGCGGAGAAGCCGGAACCCAGAGACACTGACGACTGGGTCCTACAACCAGCGGGATTACCATTGTAGCCCTGGGGGTAGGCCTATATAAACCCCCCAAGCTCCCCCATGCAAAGGGTTCACCATGCTAGCCACCTTACACCCACATAGCTAGGGAAGGAGTAGTGCTGGCTTGCCTTCTTCCTCCTCCAGCCAAACAGCTCAAGGAGCAACCTTGTAGCCACGCTATTTGATCATAGTGATGCGGAGACCTCGCAGAGCAGGATTAGGGGTGTTATCTCCACGGAGAGCCCCGAACCTGGGTAAGACCCGGCGTTGTTTGAGGTCTTGCCTACTGCCGCTTCTAGAGCCCGGCAACGCACTCCTCTCCCCACACATGATAAGCCATCCCTTGGCATATGTCGAGGAAATACCACGACACCGACGCTTGCTCGCAGCTTTACACCACAATGATTGAGTTTCAAACACCACCAACCGTCTAGGGCGCCCAAGCACCCAAGAGGAACAAACTCTAGGGTACCAAGCACTCAAGAGTAATAAGCTTCTCAACTTGTAACTTCCACGCATCATCGTGGATAACTCAAACCGATGCACCAAATGCAATGGCAAGGGCACATGGAGTGCCCAAGTCCCTCACTCTCAAATCCCACAAAAGTAGCAAAAGCTATGGAGTAAAACGAGAGGAAGAATGAAGAAGAGAAGACAAAGAACTCCAAGATCTATATCCAAAGGGTTCCCCTCACATAGAGGAGAAAGTGATTTGTGAAAACATAGATCTAGATCTCCTCTCCCCCCCCCCCAAACTAGCAAGAATACATGGAGGGATTGAAAGATAGCAAGCTCGAAGAAGGTCAACAATGAGGGAAGAATACGAGCTAAAAGGATGAGGTTCAATGGGGAAGAATACCCCCTTTTATAGGTGGGGAAAATCCAACCGTTAAGTGCTCAGCATGCACACGAGCGGTACTACCACTGCATGCAGCGGTACTATCGCTTGGGCGGCAATAACAGGAAAAACAGAGCAACACCTAGAAACTTAGGGCAGTAGAGCCGCCTGGGGTGGTACAACCGCTCATCCGAGCGATACTACCGCAGGAGAAGCAGAACATAGGAGCAGAGGAAGTAGGGCAGAGCAGAGCACGACGATAGTACTATAGTAGCGACTACCGCCGGACCAGGGCGGTACTACCGCTTATAGGTAGTACTGCCACACACACTACCTCCCTACTACCACTGAACCCGACACGAAAAACAGAACCCCCAGAATAAGCAACGGTATAAGCCGCGGAACTAGACAGTTGAAGTACCGCTTACAAGAGGTACTACCGCCCGACAGGGATGGTACTACTGCTTAGAAGCGGTACTACCGCTTCCCAGAGCGGTTGAGAGGATCGAGAAGAGGTGTCTAGAGGGGGGGTGATTAGACACTTCATGCTCAAAGTAGCAGTTTTTAGTTTCTCTAAGTTTAAGTGGAGTTTAGGCACAAGTTTCACAAACACAATACATATCAAGCAAGCATGCAAAGAGTATATGAGCAGCGGAAAGTAAAGCATGCAACTTGCAAGAATGTAAAGGGAAGGGTTTGGAGAATTCAAACGCAATTTGGAGACATGGTGATTTTTGAGCCGTGGTTCCGATAGGTGGTGCTATCGTACATCCACGTTGATGGAGACTTCAACCCACGAAGGGTAATGGCTGCGCGAGTCCACGGAGGGCTCCACCCAAGAAGGGTCCACGAAGAAGCAACCTTGTCTATCCCACGATGGCCGTCGCCCACGAAGGACTTGCCTCACTAGCGGTAGATCTTCACGAAGTAGGCAATCAACTTGCCCTTACAAACTCCTTGGTTCAACTCCACAATCTTGTTGGAGGCTCCCAAGTGACACCTAGCCAATCTAGGAGACACCACTCTCCAAGAAGTAACAAATGGTGTGTTGATGATGAACTCCTTGCTCTTGTGCTTCAAATGATAGTCTCCCCAACACTCAACTCTCTCTCTCACGGGATTTGGATTTGGTGGAAAGAAGATTTGAGTGGAAAGCAACTTGGGGAAGGCTAGAGATCAAGATTCATATGGTAGGAATGGAATATCTTGGTCTCAACATATGAGTAGGTGGTTCTCTCTCAGAAATGGTAAGCTGGAAGTGTAGGTTTGTTCTGATGGCTCTCTCCACGAATGAAGAGGAGGTGGAGGGGTATTTATAGCCTCCACACAGAATCTAAACGTTACACACAATTTACCAATCTCGGTGGGACCGAATCAAGAAACTCGGTCTGACCGATTCAGTAAATAATGTGACCGAAAGGGTTTTCGGTGGGACCGACATGCAACTCGGTGGGACCGATATAGTTAGGGTTAGGTCATAACGTAATCTCGGTGAGACCGATTGCACAAACTCGGTAAGACCGATTTTGGTAATAAGCTAACCAGAGAGTTGGTCAGGTGAACTCGGTGGGACCGATTCGCTAATCTCGATGAGACCGAAACTTCACGAAAAGTAAACAGAGAGTTTACATTGTAATCTCTGTAGGACCGATTGCACAAACTCGGTGAAACCGATTTTGATAATGGTCATACACAGAGAGACTACAATCCCATCTCGGTGAGACCGAGATCCCTATCGGTGAGACCAATTTGCCTAGGGTTTGTGGCAGTGGATATGACATCTGAACTCGGTGGCGCCGGATAGAAATAATCGGTGTGGCCGAGTTGGACTTTAGGTTTAGGTCATATGTGGATGTGGGAAAGTAGTTGAGGGTTTTGGAGCATATCACTAAGCACTATGAAGCAAGAACCTCATTAAGCAACACCTCATCCCTCCTTGATAGTATTGGCTTTTCCTATGGACTCAATGTGATCTTGGATCACTAAAATATAAAATGTAGAGTCTTGAGCTTGAAGCTTGAGCCAATCCTTTTATCCTTAGCATCTTGAAGGGGTTCCACATCCTTTAGTCCATGCCACTTCATTGTTGAACTTATCTGAAAACATACTAGGTAAGAGTGTTAGTCCAACAAGAGATATGTTGACATTAATTACCAAAATCACCTAGGGAGCACTTGTGCTTTTAGTCTCCCCCTTTTTGGTAATTGATGACAACATACATCAAAGCTTTAGATAGAGGATGTAAAGAATAACATGTAAAGCTTTGGAAAGACATGTAACAAGCATAGCCTCCCCCTACATGTATGCAAGCATGTGAGTATGGAATATAGGAGCATGTGAATGCATAAGCATGATGGATTAGGCAATGTGTTACATGTATCTTGGCTATATGCATTAGAGCGAAGAATTTTGGGAAATGTACCTTCATGCTCATGAGTCCTTCTTGCAAACAGTATGTACAACAGCAAGAATTCCTCATACACATGACTGTGATGCATATACTTACCTTGTGATCTTGAGTTGGCTTAGGATGAAATGAACCTGTGAAAAAGAGGTTAGATAACACAGATGCATCTACTAGCCAGAGCAAACAAGAAGAGACCACAAGAATACCAAGACTGGGATGACATGTAGAGAGTGAGTACCAAGTACCACATTGGATTAGACATGTCCCCAAAGGTAAAGGTATGCAATGAATTTAAAGATTTCCTTTCCCTTATGTATTGCTCCCCCTGAATCTAGCATGGGATACTGGGAGAAGATAGGAAACAGAAAATCAGAGCTCAAGGAAGTAAATGAACAAAGCTAATGAAACTAAGCACATATTAACATGTCTTTTCCCTCTAGAAGACATGTAACTTCTCTCCTCTTGAACACCAAGCATCTGGGATCATTGAAGATTTCTCCCCCTAGAGATAGGATCTGTCTCTATAGATAAAGTTTTGATGTGATCTCTCTCCCCCTTTGACATCAATTTCCAAGGAGGGGCTTCTGGATTTGTTGTCACATGGGTTTGGCCCTTGAGTCATAGGTCAAAGCAGCAAAGAAAAATGTGATGCTGGTAGAGGACAAGATTCATCGAGTGGAGCTGGATCAAAAGAATCATAGAAATAAGTGGCAAGTTGTTTTTCTCTGTAGTGAGATCGGTAGCACCGAGTTGTATTCTTCGGTAGCACCGAAAGATTTCGGTGGGACCGAAAAATAGTAGGCCGGTGTGACCGAGTTCATGACAGGGAAAACATTTGTCACCTCAGCTCACTTAGACAAGTAAGATCTCACAAGGATTTGCAATGAATTAACTGAATGATATGCAATGAATTTGATGCAGGAAATGCAGAACAGACAGTAAACTAGAAGAAACTTAAAAGAAATCTAGATGAAGTTTTTTTGAAAGGGGAAACAAGTATGCATGAGACGAATGCAAGATCACAGAGAAGAACTCGAGAGAACTTATCTAGAATTGATCGGCGACAAAGTCACCTATGTTAGAGTATATTGACTTAGGAGTCAAGTGAGATCACTTGATCATAGGTCATACTCATCGTTAAAGCTCAAAATGGGGTTACCATTTTTCGTTTAAGCATCTTGATGTATTCACATCTTGTCGAGTTGCTTTGACTCATGTCTTGGAGTAAAGCTTCTCTAAGATGGAATAACATACCTTGGGTGGTGGTGTTGATCGTGATCATGTAGTTGAACTTGTGTGGGTTGCTCAAGGTTGATGTAGCTCATCCAAAGTTGGGAGCACCACTTGGAATTTGAGTCCATCCACCTACATGGGTTAGTTTTTGCAAGGAAGAGCACTTGTGTATCCAAAATGAAAAATATGTTTGAATGGATTTTTGCTTCCTAGTTTTCAACCTCCCTTATGTAGAGACTTGGTGATGTAGAGATTGCTCAAGATGTGAGTGAGTTGCAATCTCATAGATTTAGATCCATCCAAGTTCCTACAAGGGTTAGATGACATGCAAGATGCAAATATATCCAAGATGTAAGATTATCATCATAAGAGAAATATCAAGGATTAGTCATAGGCTCATGTCTTGCATGTATCAAATGGAGTTCCTACTCCAAGTTTGAATCATCAATGATGTTCAATTCACCTCTTAACCTGCAAAACACTTTCTCATCAAGAGGTTTTGTGAAAATATCCGCTAATTGTTTTTCGGTGCGAACATGCTTAAGATTAATGTCCCCTTTGGCAACATGATCTCGAATGAAATGATGACGAACTTCGATATGCTTAGTTCGAGAGTGTTGCACGGGATTGTGTACAATCTTGATAGCACTTTCATTGTCACAAAGTAATGGAACATGTTTAACATATATCCCATAATCTTTAAGAGTTTGGGTCATCAAAAGTAATTGAGCACAACATGAACCAGCGGCAATGTATTCCGCTTCGGCGGTGGATAAAGATACCGAGTTTTGTTTCTTGGAAGACCAAGACACAAGAGATCTACCAAGAAATTGACAAGTACCCGAAGTGGACTTTCTATCAACCTTGTCACCGGCATAGTCCGAGTCGGAGTAGCCAACGAGATTGAAAGAGGCCCTCTTAGGATACCAAATGCCAAAATTTGGCGTGTGAATTAAATATATCACTATTCTTTTCACGGCCTTAAGATGACATTCTTTAGGTGCAGCTTGATATCGTGCACACATGCACACACTTAGCATAATATCGGAACCTGAAGCACATAGGTATAACAATGAACCAATCATAGAGCGATAAACCTTTTGATCAACCGGTTCGCCATCTTTGGTCAAATCAAGATGTCCACTAGTAGGCATGGGTGTAGACATACCTTTGCATTCTTGCATATTGAACTTCTTGAATAAGTCCTTGGTGTACTTCGTTTGAGAGACAAAAGTACCTTCCTTAGTTTGCTTGATTTGCAACCCAAGAAAGAATTTGAGTTCACTCATCATTGACATCTCAAACTTTTCCGACATTAGCTTTCCAAACTTCTCACTAAAATGAGGGTTAGTTGATCCATATATAATATGATCAACATAAATTTGGCATACAAATAACTCTCCATTAACCCTTTTAGTAAAAAGAGTAGAATCATTTTTTCTAATTTCAAAGCCTTTCTCAATAAGGAACTTGGTTAAGCATTTATACCAAGCTCTAGGAGCTTGTTTAAGACCATAAAGAGCTTTGCGAAGTTTGTAAACATGATTAGGTTTCTTAGGATTGATAAAGCTGGGAGGTTGTTTAACATAAACTTCCTCCTCTATTTCACCATTTAGAAAAGCACTTTTGATGTCCATTTGGTACAAGGTGATATCATGGTGATTAGCATAGGCAAGTAAAATGCGAATGGATTCAAGTCTAGCAACGGGAGCATAAGTCTCACCATAGTCCATACCTTTGACTTGTGTGTAGCCTTGGGCGACGAGATGTGCTTTGTTGCGAACTACTTGTCCATCTTCATCTTGCTTGTTGCGAAACACCCATTTGGTACCGACGATGTTGTGGTTGTTGTCGGACTTCTCAACCAATGTCCAAACTTGATTTCTCTCAAAGTTGTGTAGCTCTTCATGCATAGCATTTATCCAATCCGGATCTTCCAATGCTTCTTCAACCTTCATAGGTTCAATGCTAGAGATGAATGAATAGTTTCACAAAAGTTAGCTAAACGAGTTTTAGAGCGAGTGATTCTCCTGGTTTGGATATCATTGTAGATTTGCTCGACGGGATGGTCTTTAGCAATTCTTGCTCGAACTCGTGAAAGCTTTTGCTTGGGTCTTGGTTGAACATCTTCTTCATCTTATTCTTCTTATTCTTGGCCTTCATCATTGTTGGCGTTGTCATTCTCTTGTCGTGGTGGAGAAGGAGGTTGTTGACGTTCTTGGTGTACTTCCTCATTTTCTTCATCTTGGTGTGTCCCACTTGTGGATGCTTCCATATCAACTCTTGGTTCACTTTGTCGTGAGGTAGAAGCTTCCACTTGGACAGACGAGTTACTCTCCTTCACCTCCGTTGGACGAATCTTGCCAATAGATAAGTCTTGGATTGCTTCCAAGGGGTCTTTGTCTCCTACATCAATTGGCAATTGCTCTACTTGCGAGCCATTAGATTCATCAAACTTCACATCTACCATTTCTTCAACCTTTTGGGTGAAATTGTTGTAGACACGGTAAGTGTGAGAGTTTGAGCTGTAACCA
The DNA here is from genome assembly GCF_018294505.1 of Triticum aestivum. Lineage (NCBI taxonomy): Eukaryota > Viridiplantae > Streptophyta > Magnoliopsida > Poales > Poaceae > Triticum > Triticum aestivum. The sequence continues at coordinate 380,432,205 of NC_057795.1, read as the reverse complement.
AGTAGGAAACCTTCATGAGACTTAGGAGCAAATTTGGAGCGACGATGCTTATCAAGAATGTAGCACTTCGAGCCAAATACTCGAAAGTATCCAACTTGGAGTTTTTTACCGGTCAGGAGCTCGTATGCCGTCTTGCCGAGTAGCTTGTGAAGATACAAGCGATTTGTTGCATGACAAGATGTCTCAACCGCTTCTGCCCAAAAGTGCTTCGGCGTCTTGTACTCGTTAAGCATCGTTCTTGCCATTTTGATGAGCGTCCGGTTCTTCCTCTCAACAACTCCATTTTGTTAAGGTGTGTACATAGCCGAGAACTCATGTGAAATCCCTTCTTCATCAAGAAAGGTGTCCACATTTGCATTCTTGAACTCCGTTCCGTTGTCGCTGCGAACCTTCTTGATCTTCACTTCGAACTGATTTTGAGCCTTCCTGGCGAAGTTTTTGAAGATCTTTTGGACCTGCGATTTGTCATCGAGAAAGAACACCCACGTAAATCTTGAAAAATCATCAACTTTAACTATACCAAAAGAATTTCCACCGAGACTTTTGTAAGCGTTGCGACTAAAGAGATCCATGTGAAGTAGCTCAAGTGGCCTCCTTGTGGTCATGATGTTCTTCACGGGATGCCTTCCTCCAACCTGTTTACCAGCTTGACAAGCACTACAAAGTCTATCCTTATCAAATATGACATTGTTAACACCAAGGATATGATTTCCTTTAATAAGCTTGTCAAGATTTCGCATGCCAACATGACCTATCGTCTATGCCATAACCAACCTTTTGAAGATTTAGCAATAAAGCAAGTTCTAGGTTGAGCCTTTTTAGTGAAATCAACAATGTAAAGATCACCTCTACGTATACCAGTAAAGACCGTTTTTATTATTGTCTCTATGAAACACTTGGCAATCTACTTCAGTAAATAGGACATTGAAACCGAAATTAGCAAGTCTAGATACTGAAAGTAAGTTGTAGCCAAGAGATTCGATAAGCATAACATTTTGAATGGAGCTATTCTGTGATATGGCCACCTTATCGAGGCCAACTACCTTACCCTTTGAGTTGTCACCTAAAGTGACATACTTTCGAGGACCATCATTTTCGGCAAGCTCACGAAACATGTCTTTATCTCCGGTCATGTGATCGGTACATCCACTGTCAAGAATCCATCCCTTTCCTCCTGCCATATATCCCCGAAGATTTGCCATAAGACGAAAGTGTCTCATTGCATCATCAAGATCAAAGTCATCATCATCATCCTCATCATAGTATCCATGATCAACATCGTCATGTGGTGGTTCAATTCCTAGTGAGGGTGATTCGTTAGTATGAGTTTGACAATGATCTCCTTTATGAAGTCTAATAGCTTCGGAAATAATATCGCTAATAATTCCAACATTTCCTTTGGCACGCATAAGATTTGTAAGCTCAAATAGATGATCACCAAACATGGAATCATTGGAATTCATCTTACTCAAGGCAATAGACTTATGAAGAATTTCGTCTAGATTTTTCAATGAATAATTAGGAAATCGTTCCTCAAGAAATTTCCATATAGTGTAGGCACACTCAAGAGTAGGCAAGTTTCCAATCAAGTTTCTAGGCAAGCCTCTAGTGATAAGATTAACAGTTCTAACATTTCTAATCATGTCGATTGACTCATCAAGGGTAGGATGCATAGGATCAACATGAGGTGCACAAGGGCTAGCAATGTACTTGTTCAAATGATATTGATTGAAAATTACAAGCACATCATTTTTCCACTCATGAAAATACTCTCCATCAAGTATAGACACTCTATGTCTAAGACTCCCTAAAGTAGACTCATCCATCTTCCTCCAATGGTGATTAAACCAAAGCAATGGAGATCAACGCTCTGATACCAATTGAGAGGATCGAGAAGACATGTCTAGAGGGGGGGTGATTAGACACTTCATGCTAAAAGTAGCAGTTTTTAGTTTCTCTAAGTTTAAGTGGAGTTTAGGCACAAGTTTAACAAACACAATACATATCAAGCAAGCATGCAAAGAGTATATGAGCAGCGGAAAGTAAAGCATGCAACTTGCAAGAATGTAAAGGGAAGGGTTTGGAGAATTCAAACGCAATTTGGAGACACGGTGATTTTTGAGTCGTGGTTCCGATAGGTGGTGCTATCATACATCCATGTTGATGGAGACTTCAATCCACGAAGGGTAACGGCTGCGCGAGTCCACGGAGGGCTCCACCCAAGAAGGGTCCACGAAGAAGCAACCTTGTCTATCCCACCATGGCAGTCGCCCACGAAGGACTTGCCTCACTAGCGGTAGATCTTCACGAAGTAGGCGATCTCCTTGCCCTTACAAACTCCTTGGTTCAACTCCACAATCTTGTCGGAGGCTCCCAAGTGACACCTAGCCAATCTAGGAGACACCACTCTCCAAGAAGTAACAAATGGTGTGTTGATGATGAACTCCTTGCTCTTGTGCTTCAAATGATAGTCTCCCCAACACTCAACTCTCTCTCATAGGATTTGGATTTGGTGGAAAGAAGATTTGAGTGGAAATCAACTTGGGGAAGGCTAGAGATCAAGATTCATATGGTAGGAATGGAATATCTTGGTCTCAACACATGAGTAGGTGGTTCTCTCTCAGAAATGGTAAGTTGGAAGTGTAGGTTTGTTCTGATGGCTCTCTCCACGAATGAAGAGGAGGTGGAGGGGTATTTATAGCCTCCACACAAAATCTAACCGTTACACACAATTTACCAATCTCGGTGGGACCGAATCAAGAAACTCGGTCTGACCGATTCAGTAAATAATGTGACCGAAAGGGTTTTCGGTGGGACCGACATGCAACTCGGTGGGACCGATATGGTTAGGGTTAGAGCATAATGTAATCTCAGTGAGACCGATTGCACAAACTCGGTAAGACCAATTTTGGTAATAAGCTAACCAGAGAGTTGGTCAGGTGAACTCGGTGGGACCGATTCGCTAATCTCGGTGAGACCGAAACTTCACGAATAGGGAACAGAGAGTTTACATTGTAATCTCGGTAGGACCAATTACACAAACTCGGTGAAACCGATTTTGATAATGGTCATACATAGAGAGATTACAATCCCATCTCGGTGAGACCGATTTGCCTAGGGTTTGTGGCAGTGGCTATGACATCTGAACACGGTGGCACCAGATAGAAAGAATCGGTGGGGCCGAGTTGGACTTTAGGTTTAGGTCATATGTGGATGTGGGAAAGTAGTTGAGGGTTGTGGAGCATATGACTAAGCATTATGAAGCAAGAACCTCATTAAGCAACACCTCATCCCTCCTTGATAGTATTGGCTTTTCCTATGGACTCAATGTGATCTTGGATCACTAAAATATAAAATGTAGAGTCTTGAGCTTGAAGCTTGAGCCAATCCTTTTATCCTTAGCATCTTGAAGGGGTTCCACATCCTTTAGTCCATGCCACTTCATTGTTGAACTTATCTGAAAACATACTAGGTAAGAGTGTTAGTCCAACAAGAGATATGTTGACATTAATTACCAAAATCACCTAGGGAGCACTTGTGCTTTCAGCAGTACTACCGCAGAGGTGCATCAAGTAAGCCACAAGCAAAGCAGATGGAACAAGAAATCCGAAACTGCCAAAACTTTTGCATATGAGCTCCAAATTGAGCAAACTCAAGCTTGTTGGATAGAGGACAGCAAGAACTATCCTCCGGTTATAGTAAGAAGAGACAGGGGAGGTATGCCTAAGATATAGAGGAGTGAAACCTTCAACATCGAAAACATCATAGAAGATGCAAGTAAACTCCGTTTTCGATGAACTCGAGCTTGTTGTGAAGATGACCAAAAGCTCTAGAACTCACGAAGAGAAACACCAAACAAGGACTAAGAAAGATGATGCAAGGATGCAATGCTTTGAGCTCTCTATGAGTGATACGATCAAGCTAGTAACTTGAGAGCCCCCCTTGATAGTACGGCAACCGATCCTATAACCCGGTCTCCCAACTACCACCATGAGACCGGTAAAATAGAAAACCTATCAATGGCAAACCTTTGCCTTGCACATAATCCACTTGAGCTAAATGATGATGATCTTGACTTCCTCAAGTTGGACCATTTTTCTTGATTGTGTTGGCTCGATGAAGACTAGTTGATTGCTCCCCCATAATCCACTATGGGTGAGCCACTCTTCGGCACATCTTCACAAGTCCATTGTCACCACAATGGATGGCAAGCTTCAAGCACTTGATATATTCGTGATGCTCCAATTTAACTTGCGCACAACAATCTTGATGACGATCACCACTTGATGTCATCTTCCATGGGTTGTATGGGATCTTCCTTTTGACGCAAACCCATGGAAACATACCTAACCCAACATAGAACTCTCACATAGACCATGGGTTAGTACACAAAGCGTAATGGACAATACTTAGCGTACCATGGGATCACATGATCCCACTTGGTACATCTTCTACGCTTTGTGTGTTGATCAACTTGAATCACTCTTTGTACTTAGTCTTGATCAACCTTGAATCTTTCCAGCTCTCTTCATTTGCATGATGTCTTGAAGGTAAATATGAATGATCACACAATCTTCTTCTTCAAGACATGTTTGCAATAAGTTCAACTCACACATGACCAATCTTTGGATAATTCCTTAATAGCACCTTGGACAACTCATAAACTCCTTAAAACCAACACATGGACTTCAAGAAATGCCTATGGACAAATCCTTCAAATATAACTCAATGCAACCATTAGTCCATAGAGAGTGTCATCAATTACCAAAACCACACATGGGGGCACCACATGTTCTTTCAGATTGAAGAATTCCCTGAGCTTGACACCAGCGTCCGTCATCTGCCTTTGGCACCACCACAACATCCACCAAAGGAAAAATGACGGATCATCTCCTCATCCGAGCTTTGACGCGGCTCCAACGTTGATATGCAGCTTTCAAACCTGCAAAGTGGCTAAACAAAGGCGACACCATTGCCGTTCAAATCAGACTGGGGCAACACCCTAAACACGTTGTCGAACTCCAGATCTGGCATCCCCGCACAACTAAGACATTGGAGGAGGATGTCGGTGTTCTCGGAACGGGGGTCACCAGACTTGCCTGCCTGCGGCCCACAGCGTGACTCCACCAGCGGCCCAGTGCGGCCCGTCTTCATCAGCCAACACTCAAGACCCTCACGAGGGGCCATGCCTCGCGGGGCGGATGACACGAGACCTCCTCAGGAGCGGCCTCATCCGATAGGCTCACGAGGGAGGCGGAGAGATCAAGGCAAGGGGCACCTCGCAAGGTTCCCATGACACAAGCCACGACAACCAAGGTCGGGCTGGTGCCAGGCGGGTGCCAGCGCGCGCAGTGTCCTCGTTTCCCCTTTGGTGCTAAGGGGGCAAGCGCAGGCGCGGAGTACCAAGGCATCAGGCAAAGGTTTCCATATTGGTGCAAGAAGACCAAGACTAGCAGGACGGCAAGACGGAGGTCATTGTGGAGCCCAAGATGGCGTCATCACCAGAGCCTTTGGCAGGCGAAGACCACCTTTAGTCAAGATAGCTTGTACTAGTTGTCCCCTTTCAAAATGGCCGTTGTTGGATCCCTTCCCGCTCAATATTTGGGAAGAGGACCAGGGCCTCTATAAATAGGGCTAGCCACCCCCAAGGCAAAGGGGGGGATCGACCGATCGAACCTTGAGCAGAACCACCCACCTAACACAAGAACACCTCGCCTTAGGAGGCTGTTCTTCCCCTTGTACTGCTCATCATCAGCCCAAGAGGCAATCCACCACACCACACTGGAGTAGGGTATTACGCCACAATGGTGGCCCGAACCAGTATAAACCTTGTGTCTCTTGTGCTGTGATTTCGTCTAGATAAACTTAGGGATCGCGGCGAGGCTGAGGGCGAGATTTGGTAGGGGAAAATCTTCGTGCGCACCCCAGTGTTTGAATCTTAAGGGTTTTGCCAGAACCCGATATGGGACATTTGGCGCGCAAGGTAGGGATGCACTGAAGTCTTCCTTCCGCTGATCCGCATCCCATCGCTTCGTCGCATCCATGTCCGACGCTCGCCGAGCCCGCGCTGAGCGCCGGGCCGCTCTCACCGCTCAGGTCTCCCAGAAAGCCCCTGTCGGTGGACCCCCTCGCCGTTCTCCATCTCCTGCCGCCAACACCACCACCGGCCCGGCAGGGCACGAGCAGCAAGCGTCCTTGCTGCACCCCTCGGTGCGGCGGGACGGCCGCACCGCCACTCCATCGCTGACTCCAGCCGGATCATCGTCCCACGCTCGACACGCTCCCACAGATGCGCAGGTCGCGCTGCTTACGACACGCAAGCTCCTGCGTTACTGCCCCGTCGATGACCTCTACAAGGATTGGCTCGCCCGCATCATCGAGCTCGTCACCACCGCAGGGGGCTTTCCCGCGCCGTCCCTCTTGCTGCCTCACCTGCCGCCGAGTACGGGTTGCGCGGCTCAAGGAGCACCTCCACCACCTCAGTCCCAAGACGGCGCCCTGCCTCCAAGGCACGCGGCCCCTGGATGTGACCCGCCGCATCCAGCACTCGCACGACAAGAAAGAAGCTGTCAAGAAATACCTCGGCCTCAAGAAGGCGCCCCCGTGCTCCCTGCGCTAGCATGGTAAGATCGCATGCTCCCTCCGGCGGCGGTGCACGAGTGCCATCAAGAGCAAGCCCCATGTCAGCAAAGGGCCCCGGTGACCATAGCAGGCTGTCGCGCCTTCACCCTCGAGCTGTGTAGCATCGCCTGGCCGGGAAAGTTCAAGCCGAACCTGCCTCCTCACTACGACGGCACCCCCGACCCCGCGGAGTTCTTGCAGCTCTACGAGCTGAGCATCGAGGCGGCCAATGGTGACGAGAAATTCATGGCGAACTGGTTTCCCATGGCGCTCAAGGACGGTGCACGCTCGTGGCTCCTGAACCTGCCTCCCGGCTCGATCTCCTCCTGGGACGAAATGCGCAGCCACTTCATCGCCAACTTCCAGGGCACTCACGACCGCCCTCCGGCCGCGGGTGACCTGCGCCGCATCAAGCAGCAGCCTGGGGAGACCCTGCAGAAATACATCCAGCTCTTCAACAGCGTTCGCCTCAAGATCCCCAAGGTGACAGACGAGGCCATCATCTCAGTGTTTTCTGATGGCGTCCGTGACGTCAAGATGAAGGAGGAGCTCGCCATTCACGAGGAGTTGTGCACTTTCCTAGAGCTGTTCAACCTGACGATCAAGTGTGCAAGAGATGAGGAGGGACGCCTCTCCCTCCTCAAGCTCCCAGCTGCAGACCTAGAAGAAAAGAAGACCAAGGCCAAGGACGTGAAGCGTAAGGGAGTATCCGTGCTCGTGGCGGAGCCAGACACGAAGCGCGGCAGGGACCAGCCGGAATCGTTCAAGGGCAACCGACTGTTCTGCGCCTACCACAACCTCCACACCCACAACACCAACGATTGCTAGGAGCTCAGGGCCGTTTGAGAAGGACGCTTCGGTCGACGCCCCGAGCGCAACTACTGGGGCTACGGCTGAGGAGGAAGACATGGCGGAGGACGATGGGACGACTGTGGCCCTCGCCAGGAGTGGCGTGACCGACCTCGTGAGGATCGCTGGAAGGACCAGCCTCGCGAGGGCGCTTGGAGGGACCAGCCTCGCGAGGACCGCCCGCAGGGAAATGCAGGCCTTCCTTTGCTGCTGCCACCGCCGAGAAGGAATGACGACCATCATCAGGATGAGGGGGTTGGGGGCTTCCAGGAGCCACGTGCTATCGCTTGTATCTTGGGCAGAGCTCATGCCCCAGCCTCTCAGCGCATCTTCAAGCAGTTCTCTCACGAGGTGAACGCAGTCCTCCCCAAGCTCGAGGCCACGTGCCCGCTCAGGTGGTCCAAGTGCGCCATCACCTTCAGTTCAGCAAATCAACTCAAGTGCGCGGCTACAGCCGGCATCCTCCCGATGCTCTGTTCCCCGGTCATCAGCAACATGCAGGTCACCAGGACCCTTATCGATGGCGGCGCAGGCCTTAATGTCCTGTCCGTCGAGATGTTCGACAACCTTCAAGTGCCATATGATCAGCTCCAGCCTACCAAGCCTTTTTCAGGAGTTACTGACGGCTCCACCACCCCGATAGGGCAGGTCAGCCTCCCTGTCACATTTGGACAGCGCGACAACTACCGCACCGAGCTCATCGACTTCGACGTCGCCCACATCCACCTGCCATACAATGCCATCCTAGGGTATCCAGCCCTGGCCAAGTTCATGGCAGTGACCCATCATGGCTACAACGTCCTCAAGATGCCAGGAAGCGGCGGAATCATCACGGTTCCCTACGAAGAGAGAGATGTGGTGTGCTCCCTCGAGCATGCCTTCCAAGCTGCATCAATCGAGGACCCGGGCAGGAATGGCGCGAACTCCCCTGAGGCCATCCCCAAGAAGAAGAAGCAACCGCTTCGCCCGAGGCCTGAGGAGGTCGGCATCTCGGATGGTGCCGCGTTAGGATCAGCGCCCTTGCATAGGGCGCCTCCTTCCATCACATAGGAAGGCGTGCCCGACGCCCTCCTCGGGCAGGGCTCGGGGGCTCTCTTTTGGAGGGCCTCAGACCTTGCCAACATCACGAGGGAGGCGCTCTGGCACCACTTGGAGGAATGCTTCGCGGCACGTTCCCTTAGAAAGGCATCGAGCGAGGGAAGCCCAACGTTTAGGAATTCATCACCAAGACCACTCAGGAGCTTCAGGAAGCAAGGGCCATGCACGGCATTCGCCGCATGCCTGGCGTGGCTCCCTATCCAGGCGAGGATGGCGGGCTGCGCGTCTGCATCGACATCCCAGGGCTCAACCAAGCCGCATCTCAGGAGCGTTTCTAGCCTTCGCGCGTGGGACGCTACGAGGGTCCACCGCACAGCCACATTTTTGCATGCCTTTTGGCCTGCCGAACACGGTTGTCATCCACCAGCGACACCTACGGAGCATTCTGGCGGCTCAGGAGGCCAGGCACCATGCGGTCCTAGCGGAGATGGAGACGGTCCTCAAGGAACCGCCTGGACTCCCAGAGCCTCCCGAGGCTCAGGGCCCCGATGGCTCGTGAGGAACGACCTCCTCACCGCGCATCTTCAGCTGCTCCAGCACCCCCTCTACAATGGAACTAGGTGACATCCCCCAAGTTCATTTCAGCTGGGAGCGCCCTCAGGGCTGCATCATTCCCAGGCCGCATGGGTCCGTCCCTGTGGCATGTATCCCCTTTTCTTATGTTTTTAGCTTACCTTGCTGGGGGCGCCCCTCGGGCTGCATCATCCCCAATCCGCTTGGGTCTATCCCAGTGGTATGTATCTGTTCTGCATTTACCTAAGCTGGTTTGCCTTTCATGCCTAATCTACTTGTGATTATCACCTATTCGATTGCCATCTACCACGGGAGCCGCTCATGCTGGCACGACACTTGCGCACGGGTCCATCCCTGCAACACCGACAAATCTGAGCGGTCGAGCTCTGGCCCGCGGCGGCCCCGCGCGCGTCACCTCACCAGGCCCTCAATGCCCTCACCCTCTCTCTTGGAGCGACCGATGGTCGGCCGTCAATCATAATGGCAATCGTGCCTTTCTCATGTTGATTTGCAGGAACCTCCTGAGGACTACAACAGGCTGCACCACGAGCTCCCTCTCTTTCCCATGCGATCCACTTGCGCGTTAAAAGGGGGGCTCCTGAGCATCGCGACTCAGGAGCTCTTACTGGCTCTCCAGCCCTCATCCCCTGGCCTTGACCACGACATCGCGACCTGGCATACCAGCGGCGGCTGAGCTTGCTCGAGGGCCGGGATCTGAGGACGTAGAGCATGAAGGAGAGTGCGGGGGAGAAGAGGGAAGGCTCGCACAGGCCCAACCTAGCTGCGCCACCGCTGCAGACGCTCAAGTCTGGCGCAACACAAGGGGACGACTCCAGATCACCAACATAATTTTCACGCCTGGAACAGCTGATCGCTACAACGCGGAATTCTCACTTGGTGCGGCCCTGTGACGGCAACGTTGCCTTCCTTTCTCACCACTCAGTGACTGCTTGCGCGCTAAAGGGGACCTCCCGAGCATCGCGACTCGGGGGCTCTTACTGGACCTCGAGCCGCTCACCTCCTGGCCTTGACCACGGCATCACGACCTGGCATACCAGCGACGGCTGCAGCCTGCCTGGGGACCGGGACCTGTCAGCGTAGAGCACCAAGTCGTCGCGAGGCTAGAAAGGGGGAACCAAACAGGGACAGGACGAACGCTCACACAATTTCATAATAAGGATAACATCACCGAAAGACATCGCAGACCCTTTACACGCCCTCGTGGGGTATTGCTTGATTCCTCGCAGGGAACAAAAGAAGAGAACTTTGAGGAACCCTAACTACGCGCACCTTCATGGCCGACACCATCATCGACAGTGGGCCACGAAGGACCGACGCCAACCCCATCCAGATCAGTGGCGGCGACGGCCCGACGCTGCCGCCTTGCTCCAGGCGCGGCGTGAGCTCAGGGGAGTGTAGCTATCGTCGCTCGTCTCCGGAGTCTCGTAGAACTCGGGAGAGCCGCTGGACTCCCAAGCGTCGCTGCTGCTGCCGGAGGAGCCGTTGGAGGAGCGGATGGCAGGCCCAGCCCCTGCCGCGTCGACGCCCTGACTACCCTTTCCTTGGCAGCACTCCAAGCGGCGGCCTTCCGTGTTGAAGACCTTGAAGAACAACGTGGAGGTGCCATCATATTCGAAATAAATCACGAGGGCGCCTTCCGTTCGGCAGACCCGGGCGACCTCGCCCCAGCCTCGGGTCATGAAGATATTGCCTAGAGAGACGACTTCAACCTCAGCTCCGGTCGCCGGAGTGCTGCAGTCGGCGTGCTGCATCCAAAGCTCGAGAGGCCCCCTCGACGGCATCTCGGTGGAGAAGAACGAAGGGAAGAGGATCTAGGTGCTGGAGGCATCGCCGCATGAAGCACAAGCTCGCGAGAGGAGTCCGCGGCGTGGACTCCGGGGCGGCAGCACGCGCCGCCACGGCGCGCCGACCATGGCTGCGGCGCTGGCGGCGCCGTTCGACGCCCCTCTCTCCTGAGCCCCCGGCTTGGGCGTACATGGGTAGCGGGTACCCAGGAGGCGACCGCTCGTACCAAGGCCTCGTCATCTCCAACATCGCGACCCTGCCGTGGCGGTGGACCGGCCTTTTCTTTGGCGGAAGCGGATCAGGCCCCTCCTGGGGGCCTTCCTCTTCTCCTCGCCCGAGAACCTACGGATCGACGCCATTGGTATCGACTGGAGGTGGAGCAAGGGAGAAGAAGCGAGCGAAATGGGAAGAGATGAGCGACGGGGGCTTTCGCCCCTCCTCATTTTATAGCCTAAAGGAGGCCAACTGTCGACCTCCACGATCGCAGGTAATGATAACCCTTTTTTGCATGTAGCAAGGACTTGTCAAGTCATGCAGTTGCCTAGGCAGCATGGGGAAGCGGAGACGCCCACGTCCAATCAGTCGGCACGCGTCGACCAAGGCCCCAGGCTGTTGGGGCCCGTGACGCTCTGCTCTTGCCCTTTGGCTTCGCCGCTAAGCCAAGTCCGAGAGCGCCTTGGGCCCCGGGGCTACTGTCAGTGTTCTGGGAACGGGGATCCCCAGACTTGCCTGCCTGCGGCCCGCGGCGTGGCTCCACCAGCGGCCCAGTGGGGCCCGTCTTCATCAACCAACACTCAAGACCCCGCGAGGGCCAAGCCTCGCGGGGCGGACGACACGAGACCTCCTCAGGAGCGGCCTCATCCGGCAGGCTCACTAGGGAGGCGGAGAGATCAAGGCAAGGGGCACCTCGCGAGGTTCCCGTGATGCAAGCCATGACGACCAAGGCTGGGCTGGCGCCAGGCAGGCCCCAGCGTGCGCAGTGTCCTCGTTTCCCCTTTGGTGCTAAGGGGGCAAGCGCAGGCGCGGAGTACCGAGGCATCAGGCAAAGGTTTTCATATCGGTGCAACAAGACCAAGACTAGCAGGACGGCAAGACAGAGGTCATTGTGGAGCCCAAGACGACGTTATCACGAGAGCCTTTGGTAGGCGAAGACTACCTTTAGTCAGGATAGCTTGTACTAGTTGTCCCCCTTTCAAAATGGCCGTTGTTGGATCCCTTCCCGCTCAATATTTGGGAAGAGGACCAGGGCCTCTATAAATAGGGCTAGCCACCCCCAAGGCAAAGGGGGGGGGGATCGACCGATCGAACCTTGAGCAGAACCACCCACCTAACACAAGAACACCTCGCCTCAGGAGGCTGTTCTTCCCCTTGTACTGTTCATCATCAGCCCAAGAGGCAATCCACCACACCACACTGGAGTAGGGTATTACACCACAACGGTAGCCCAAACCAGTATAAACCTTGTGTCTCTTGTGCTGTGATTTCGTCTAGATAAACTTAGGAATCGCGGCAAGGCTGAGAGCGAGATTCGGTAGGGTACAATTTTGTGCGCACCCTAGTGTTCGAACCTTAAGGGTTTTGCCGAAACCCGATATTCGACAGAGGAAACATACCTGCCAGCCATGAACCACCAAATCAGACATGATCCACCATCCTCCGGATGGCGCCGATGTAGACCACATTTTGCCATCCTAGACTACCTCCCAAGCTCCATGTCGGCGCTAGAGCAAACATCATTATAGCGATGGAGCCCTAGGTACAAGTCCACCATAAGGATGTCGTCGCCACATCATCCTTGGTTGAACATACAAGTTTCTAAATCCATCCCCAACCATAGGTCTGATCGCCTTGTCGGGGAAGGATTTGAAGTTTCTTTAATCAACGCCACTGTCACCAACGCCGAGGTCAGAACGATGAACGACCCGAAAACCTAAGTGACCAGGGCCTAAAACTTAAAAGCTACACGATCGCACATGTGGATCCAGCAACACCCTCACCACCGACGACCGACGTCATTGGCGGAGGGGAGACGCTAGAGGACGGCGATGGAAGGAAACGCCCCTGATGGCTAGCGAGACGCCTTTTCTTTCTTGGTCATATCAAAACACATTTCGTCATAAAACTCTACAAGCATGTATTCCCTCTGTAACTAATGTAAGGCGCTTTTGTTGTTTAATTAGTTGTAGCATAAGTTCCAATATGTTTGTGTAATTTTTTCATATTTTTAAAACTGAAAAGATTTAAAAAAATCAAAATCCGGGCGCTATTTGCAATTTCCGCGATAACTAGATTGTGATTTTTCAACCAGAAAGAAATTGTGATTTCCTCCACATTGCGCAGGACCCATCGGTCCAGTGCTTCGTCTGAAGCTCTTCCATATGTCCAACTCCAAACCCATCCCAGAACCCGACTAAAGTTTCAAACCGGACATCTTCCCGATCCTTATGGCGACCTCGCCGCCGCGGAGCCCTAACTCAGGCGATCGGCCCGAGACCACTGACCTCGTTGTCGCCGCTCCGGCACAGCCCGCTCGCATATGGAACTCCCTCGTCGCCCGCCTCCCTACGCTACCGAACTCCCTCCTCCTCGTCGCCGCCTCCGATCTCCTCCGCCGCCTCTTGGCGGTACGCAGACGACGACGCCGCCGCCGCCGCCCTGCTCTCCCACTCCCCATCTACGATGACGCCGCAAGCTCCGCCCGGTGAGAACCTCTACTCGAATCAGCGCGGCGCCTGTCATTCCCATGCCGCGCAGGCTTTTGCTGGAGTAGTGCTGCGCTTCGTGCTCTCGTTGACTGCGGACAGAACAAAGTAGATTTGTGCGGATTTAGTGTTACAGGTTACGAGATGGCCCGTGATGAACTTGTAGAAACGTGTTCAGGAATTGGTCACTTGACCAAAATATAGGACCCACCACTACTCTTGAGCTAACGCATCATAGATCTGGTCATCTAGCTATCTGTCCGGTGTTCCTTGTCTGTGAAGAATTACCTGGAATGCTTTTGACTATATGTTATTAACAGGGTTTCTGGTGAGATGCCCAAAGCTTTTGCCATCTTAGAAGATATCGTGCAGCATACTTTGTCTGATTTGCATAGCATTCAGAAGAGCTTACTTTATTGGAAGTCCAAAGCTGAGGTATTAAGTCAATTGATAACTTTGAAGTTTTTTTTTTTTTTGCCTTTTTAGCATGTAGAGAAGTTATATTATTTTGCTACTTACCTACTTTTGCCTGTGAGATTTTTTCAGGGAACAAACTCACATAAAATGTACTTTATGATGTTTGAAAGAGGTCCAAGGGCCTTCCTTGAAGCAACATGTCAAACACTAACTAGACTCAGGAGCAATGGGAGTCCATCCGAGTACCTTTTAGGCTCTGCATCTGATATAGTCTCAGTAAAACTTGCTGTCCTGACGAATATGCAACATCGATTGGCTGCTTTTCTGGCTGAGGTTTGCTACTCTAACGTGTTTATCGTGAAAAAGTAGCAACAGTGCTATGGTTTGAACTTTCTGCTGATGTGAAGTAGAATAAAACAGTCAAATAGCATTTTCGTGATTAACCTTGCTCCTGCTCTCCTCCGAAAAAGGAAACAAAAAGAAACTGTTGTATCACTGTAGTCAAATTTCAAAGTTATCTTTATTTGAATATAATGCTGCTTTGTGCTACCTGACTAGTCATTTACATGAACTTAAACTCTGACTTGCTTCTTCCATAGGTTTACTCTGAAGTTGATAAATGCAGAGAAGGATTAACTGAAAGTTCAGATGAATCACTACATACACTATTTGTTATTCTGAACACCGTCTTCCCCAAATTGGAGGTATCTCTTACAAATGCTAGTGAGGTATGCAATGCTTGTTGTCCATATATTTGGATTTGTAACATGTTTTGCCTCTTTGATGCTATGTGGTTTAATTAGTTAAAACACATGTCTTCAGGGGCAAACTCTACCATTCACTCATGACGAAAACTCATCTCAACTTATCTTCGAAAGATTGCCAGAGGTTGATGTTGAGAGTCCACAATGGAGTGAGGCCTTAGCAACAGATGCTATTAGTCTGATATATCAAAACCTCCAAAAGTTAGATAGTTTTGTTTCCTCTCAGGTAAGTAACTATCATTTCGACGATGACACATGTGAGATCATCGACTTCCCAGCCTCATAGCACAATGACCTTAGACCATTACAGGGTTAACACATTTGAGGGGATAACTTGGCAGTGACGGCTCCTTCAGGGGGGATATGAGAGTAGAGATGTGGACGAACCTTTCTTTTCTGTCCGTCTTAAAAGAAATCAGGATACAAGTGCCTCTCTTCATGGGGTGCCATCTCTAGTAGATGGAAACCACCATTAGGAAATAGATAACTAGCATATATAAATAGGAAATAGATAAACAGGCAGGTGGATTTTAGAAATATTTCGCTGAAAGATATATAAAAGCTACCCTCCAGTCATGGTGATTGTTGCCAGTTTGCCACCCTTCTGCATGTCTTTCATCCTCTACATAAAACTCAGATTCTTTGATTTCTGTTACCTGAGTTGTTGGAGGGGTATTAAAGTTTCAATTTCAGTATTTTATATTTACCCGTTTGTGCTTATCTATATCTATATGCCAGTCACACATGCTTTCTTATTATAAATTAGTGGTAGGATTACAGCTAAATCCCGTGGATAACATAGCGATAATGTGTAGCTTGTATGGCACTGCATGTAAAGTACATGCTGCTAGTGTTGCGTAATTTATCTGAAGCGTGTTATTGTTTGCGGATAGCTTTCAAGTCATAAAAAGCCAAGAAATATGACCATATACTGGTTACCCTACACGTGTGGAGCAATTGGCCTCTCTGCATGTTCCCTATGGCTTCTGCGCCATAGTAGCTTGATGGGAAGTTCTGACATGGACAACTGGATTCAAGATGCTAAGGAGTCAGTTGCTGGATTCTGGGATGAACATGTTGAGAGACCAGTAAGACACTTTCTTTATATGTCTTCTACTACTACCTTCGTCCCATAATGTAAGACGTTTTTTGACACTAGTGTAAGTTAACTGAAGGTAAATCAAACTATTTAATGAAGGCAGAGGCTTTTCAGGTTGGTTCTGGTTGTACATTTACTTATGCAAGATATCCTGTGAGGTCCTGCAAGAAGCCTTGGTTTGTTTGTCACATATAACTGAAAAAAGAAGCATGCTGCCTTGTGCGTTACTGGCTGTAGTGTTTGCTTATGGTGGTAACAGATTGATGGAAGTGAACTCATGTTTTCCTTACGGGAGCATTTGTATATGTTAAGATGAACATGCTTTAGTAGATGAGCATATTTTCATATATAAGCCACAAAGCTTGTCAATATTCACCTTCATCGGTGTCGTAATTGTTGAAATACTGTTTATTCAATTTTTATGCGGAACCATTGAAGTCCAGGAAGCATTGCTACAAGCTGGTCTACATTTCTATAAGTTTGGAAATCAGTCTGAGTTATTGCGCTCACATCATGACTGCCTTCTATGTTTTGACAATTGCAGGTAATTTCCATTAGAGATGAGCTATTCGAGACATTCAAGCGAACAGATAAACGTGTAATGGAAAGGGAAGAGGTCCAACTAACCGAAGAATCATTGCACAGGTTGTTCCCAATGCTGTCATTCTTTAATATTCTGAATTATTATACTCATGGTTCTTTCTTGAAATAGAGTAGAGCTATTATAGCATGGCTTTGAGGAGATGAGATACTAGAATAGGGAGAAACAGATCATAGACGAGACAGGACTTTAGATTAGGAAATAGTGATCATAGACTGATTTCTTCTTGTTTGTTCTTATGAGTAACAACACGCAGCCTTTTATAGGCCAACTAAACTTGTCCCCATTACTTGTTCTTTGTCTAGCAATCCAATTCAACTCAAACTCAATTTGTCAATGTGCACCCATTACTCTCTCCATTTTAAAATGTAAAACATATTCAATTGTTTATGACAGCTGATAATTATTCCATTGATATGTGGTTATGTGAAACAGAACCACAATTCACAATCATAAGCAAGTACATTTGAATATGAATCGACCGACATCAATTTTATGTCACATAAATTGCCTTGCCTTAACCAATTCAGAACATAAGCAAGTGCATTTGAATATGAATCTACCGACATCTAATTTGATGGAGTAATTGTTTGTCAAAGCCAGTATAGTACAATTTATGTACACCCTACATTTTTAAAGAGAGAGAGTAGTAATATAAACAGAACCTTGTTCATCCCAACACCTACTTGCTGTTCCTTATGTACTTTCCTTTTGCTGTAATTGGTAATATTGCTTCATTTTGGAGCAGCATAATTATCCCAGTGAAAAATCTATTTGTTCACATTTTCTTGAATATGTAAAACTTTAGCGTCGCATTTTATGTTCTGAAATGCAATAGAGTACTCCCTCCGTCCAGAAATACTTGTCGTAAAAAATGGATAAAATGGATGTATCTAGAACTAAAATATGTCTAGATACATCCATCTCTTCGACAAGTATTTGCGGACGGAGGGAGTACCATAAATCACATTGTGCATTATTTGACCATGTTGGTTACAGGATGTTAATTACCTTCTGTGAGCAAACTTCAAAGGAAAAACTGGCACAAGATGCATCATTGCAGGAGTTGCTGGAGATTGTCATGAAAAGGTAAGACTGAACTTTTAACTATACATACCGTTGTGTGTTCATTTCGTATCTTCAGCCAGTTGTTGCAAGTTCAATGGCCACTTGAATTTTGTGATTTCTTGTTGCTTACTCTGGAGCAGTACTACATTCCACCTTCCTGTTCTGCCTTATAAAGACATCTTCAATGGCTTTTCAGTTCCCTTGTGTGCAACTAAAATAGTGTTGGCACTGGGGCTGACAAAACATAAGCATTTTATGGGGGAGTAAGAAAGCCATCTGAACTAGTTTAAGTTATATGGAATATATGAAAATTCTAAGCCATAGCAACAAATAATTCCACTCGGTGGATTTTTATTTAATGCTTATTTACATTTGCATTTAAATGTTTAGTACCTATTTTTGGGAATCCCAATCGAACTTGAGTTTCTGCTGTGAGTGATAGAAACAAACTTCAGGAAGCTAGGGATAGTACCTATTTTTTTCAGCATGACTCCTAAGAAGTGGTTGATACAAATACAATTTATCATGTTTACTCTTAAATTCTTAATCACTCCTCCTATCTAACTTGTTAACGCAAGATACATCTACAGTTGCATCGAGAGAGTCGCATGCTTTACGGATACTTTAGGCATGTTGCTTATATAGCTAGCGCTTCCCTAAGTTTACTTGTTTTGGTTCATCCCCCAATGGATTAGTTCTTTACATGGTGTTTGTTTAATTCAAAGCTGTCTTGGCAGTTTATATTCTATGAACCATCTGAGTAATGTGTGAAAAGGGACTACATTGATCCTGTTTGTTTGTGGATTGAGCTGTATTGTACATTAATGCAGGTACGAAAAGGAATCGATGCATCCAATTCAGAATCTGTTCAGTGGAGAATTAGCACGTGCCATGCTTATTCAGGTTTTTTTTTTCATTTCTTGTGCATTCAACTCAAGTTAACTTGAATTTTTTCTCACCCATCTTGGAAATTTCAGGTTCAGAAGCTAAAACTGGATCTTCAGGAGTAAGTTGTACTATTATATCTGATAATATTGGTTACATGCATAATGATTAAATGTGTATTTTTTTGTATTTATATATTATTTATTTACACCAGAGATGCTTGAATTGGTCTTATACAGGGCAATGCTGGAACTGGATCAGATTCTCAAGGCAAATGAGATAAACTTTGCTATTCTTGCAGCTCTGCCTGCATTTGGTCTTCTGCTTCTCCTGCTGTTTTTAGTGCGAGCATGGGCTATGCATGTATGTATATAGATTTCTGTTCATTATCTTCTTGATTACAATACATCTGAGGCATCTGGTATAAGTGATTATAGGTCTTCGAGACGTTCATATGTTGCTTTCTAACATGTTTGGGGCTTTGGGCTATACATCTTGTGCCATTTGCACCATGGTCATGTCCTATTTGCCATTCGTACCATGAACAGGCGTGTGAAAAGTTAAGAGGATTGCAGTTCAAATCTCTAACATTTACTGCCACAATAATATAGGACCAAGG
The DNA here is from genome assembly GCF_018294505.1 of Triticum aestivum. Taxonomy (NCBI): domain Eukaryota; kingdom Viridiplantae; phylum Streptophyta; class Magnoliopsida; order Poales; family Poaceae; genus Triticum; species Triticum aestivum. The sequence continues at coordinate 380,413,163 of NC_057795.1, read as the reverse complement.
TGCAGAAGGAAGAGGAAGGATTGCACGTCATCAGCGGTGGCAGCTACTCATAGAAGTTGAGCGGAGACTTAAAGAGTTCAAGAAATGCATGATTAATGAGATGGTAATATCATCTATAGATGTTTAGTCTATCCTACACATTAATTTTGACGTGTACACATATTCCATTTCAAGCTTTAGGCCACATTTGGCCTGTTGGTGGGTAATTAGTTTCCTTATTATGACTATCAAACTTGCCGGTTGCTTTTAATCTGCACAATATTGCCCGTTCACCAAAATATGAGGGGGCCAGAACTTTGATGACGAATAAACTGAGACGAAAGTGATGTTCTGTTGATGAGATGAATGGACTTGTTTGTAGGAACTTTCAACTAGTGATTATTCCCTTAATTTTCTTCTTTACAGGACGAGGAGGCGAGCTGTAAATTCGGATTGACTCTGTACACCCTTGATAGATTATACAAGGCTGTTGAGGTGCATGCGAAGGAAACAGGCGAGTGGTCAAGGTCAGTCAGCTAAAACTCTCTTTCTGGCCTCTCTACTTGATTACTATTATGGATTGCCTGTGGATTAAATCGTTTTGCATTGCAGTTTGAGAGATGACATGTTTAATCTGGCAAAGCCTAATGTCGGAGTGGCGGACAAGCTGGATGTTCTTAAAGGGCTCAAGTGGAACTACGCCTGCTTACGTCCATCGCTGTCATGAACTTTAGCTGTGATTCAGTTTTGAGATGGTTTTACCCTGAAACCATACGATGACATGCAATCCACTTTGCATATTTTTTGAGAATAGTCTTTTGATGTGAATGCTTCGGAGCCTTTTGCTCTGTGCAACGGGATAGAGTGACTCTGCCACCACACCGTAAGTTTGTCCCAGGGGTTCCTGAGTTGCATCTATTGCAATCTGTGTGTTGCTGCTACACGCAATGGGCCTGTGGCGTTGCTGCTACACCCATTTGACCTTTAAACTGGAATATACTTCTGTAAACATGACTTTTTACACGTTTGTTTGTGTTTGTTGCACCGTTCGCGTTTTTCTTTTAACATTCACCGTTGGTTTTATTTATTTCTCGTGTCTAAAAGAAACGATTCCGAGGATGCAGAGCATTCCCTTTCTTAAGAACAAAATGAACAGGATTTCACAGGCTTATACGAAAGAGTAGTATTATTGGGCTTTTAGCCCATTTATTACATTTCCAATAGTTCCTGAAAATCTTAAGAGGCCCACAAGGGAAGTGTGAAAAGTTTAGTCTCATCCTAATTGTGACAAAATCACTAATTAAGTGGTACCCCTTGCAAAGGTCACGTGCTGGCAAGTGATGCACTGTGCCACTTGTCATAACCTGGAAAATTTCTTTTGTTTGTATATTTGTTTTCTCAAAACGTTATATCTCTTGAACCATGTGTTGAAACCATGAACCGTTTTTATTGTTGGATTTCTCACGTTGAGATATTCGAAACTAAATCCAATGCTAATAGGTTTCGACAAAAAAAATCAAAAAAATCTTAGAAATAGAAAAAAAAAGAAAAACCAATAAGATTGGAATAAAAATTACCAAAAACCAGAACAAAAATAGGTAACCCGTAAACACGGTTATGTCAATTTTTTTTTTTGTTCGGAAGGACTACTTTTCGGGAAGCACATTTTATGCTTTTTCATTTTTGGGAAATGCTTCTCGCGAAAGCATATGTTGTGCTTTTCCCTTTTTGATAGGCACAGTCTCTCTTTTTTCGAGGAAGCACATTGTTCTTGTCCCTTTTCGGGTAGCACAATTACGCTTTTCGTGGAAGCACATGTTGTGTTTTTTGGGGGAAACACAATTGTGGTTGTGCTTCTCATAGAAGCACACGTCGTGCTTCTAAAAGGAAGTCAAAACCTAGAGAAAACCAAGAAAAAACTGAAAAGCCAAAAAAAACGCGTGACCCAGAAGAAAAAAAAACAGAAATCCTGAGAGTGTGACACATGGCGGTTGTTGGATGCACCACTTGGCGCTCCCAGGGACCCAAATTAAAGTGACCTCCGGTAGTTTTTTTAGGGGTGCCCAACACTGGCTTTTTTAGGATACTAGGTAATTGCCCGTGCGTTGCAACGGGACATATGGTTTCTTATCATCTGTATCTATCTATTTAATATAGTTTTAGAACGTATTTGAGTTGTGGTTTGTCGTTGCTTTATATTTAAAGCGGGGTGAAAGCCTCTTTCGGTAATAGAGTTTTAGAATCCTCTTTTTCTTTCTCTCCTCCCTAATTCAATAATGCCACCTCCTGCCAACCCCGTACACAACATAGAGAGTGGGTTTGAATTTCAAACACTTGCGACGTCACAATAAGCTCCTCCCCCTGCCTCCCTCTCTAAATCAAGAACACTCAACTCCCACACGGCCATGAAACTACAAAAATGAATTCCATGTATATTCATTGGACCATTTCCTTTAGGAGTGGACCAAAAATTTGCATTACCAAGTGGTGGGCGGGACATGGTGATTACAGAGACAGGGCCGCACTTAAAATTATGGCTCGGGTTCAAAACTTAAAGTCAGGCCGTAAACAGGAAAAAACAATCTTCGGCCAAACTATACAAACATGCATGGGAAAAAATACACCCATTAACATGATAAGCATTACAAAAAGGTGAAGTTAATTGACCTTAAATTTCTTACGACGATGTCTTTATGTGAAGGCCATGGCTCCACCTATTCATCCTTGGAAGCCAGCATATTGAAAAATATATGCATGAAAAATGTCCAGCTCAAGGGATTAGAAAAGTATCTTTTTGCTCTTCCCACACACGCTCAAATCCCACATCCTTCAGGTATGTGAATGCCAGACCTGTGTACATTCAGAGATGTACATACCAAAGGTGGATCATAAATATCAACAGTGTGGAATGAATGGAAATCTGAACATCAGTGCATGACTTGAATCATCTCTCAATGGCTTGAGCTTGTAGCCTTGTACTGTGAAACAGTCAGTTGAAGAAAGATTATCAGATGAGCATTGCTATATAGAGAAGAAAATCATAACACACATACTATAGTTTGACCTAAATAAAATATCTGACCTTGTATTTTCTATGATGAGAAACCTATGTAAGATATGTAGTTTATTCCTTACAAAATGGTAGGAATGGTTCAGAAAGGTATCATCTTCATTACAATTGCATTTCTGTATTACAAAAAACTATAGACAAAACGCATGGCTGTAAAATATGTTTTAATACCAGTGTGCATTTCAAAGAGAGAAAAGTACCAATAGAAACTGACCACTCTCCATTCAACATAACATCGACAGTTATGAGTTGCACCAGTACTACATATTCTTTTATGTTTCTGAAGAAGATAAGACACAAAGTGCTAATGATCCATGTCGTTGAAATGTGTGCAACATCTCCAACTTGACAGGATCTACAGAGGATAATCCTCTTCTCATAGTTCACCATGCAACAATGAGTATGAGTAAACGATAAGTAAGCCATACTCAAGGAATATCATAATGTTATTTACAGATTATGCTACAGTGGTCAATACTCGATCTGTCTGGCACATCAACTCGATCTGTCTGTCTGGGAAATAAACCTGCTTGCAGTTGAGTCAGGGACTCAAGTATTAACCAATGAGTTTTGTAGTGCATAGTGACGAAACAGTTGGTTGTGTAAACCCATTTCTGCTAGTGTACAAGAAAGATGTCGCTGATCAAACAGGGAACAAAGCATGATCAAACAATGTCAATTTAATCACACACTTGGAATCAAAATCAGTTATAATAGAAGTCATGGAATCACACACTTGTTTGTGCGAATGACCCACACGCACATATCAATAATTGTTACCAGTGTCCAAGGATTTGATCATTAGCTTTAGCCAATAAGCCCGCGATCTCTTGGTCTGAAAATATCTTTGCAAAAACCCAATTATAGTAAAAGAGATATGGCAATTGTTCATTCAATACAGACTGAACTGCTAAGCAGGAATGACAGGTTCAATACAGTGCACGTTGTTGTTGTTTCGGGAATGACAGGAGCTACAGAGAAAGAAAAGTCGACCTGATGGCGCTCGTGTAGAGGGCAGTCCAACGCCGACGAGTTAACCTCTCACTTTGGGATTCGATACCCAACGCAGCCAGGGATCGAGAAGTCGTTCGATCCAAACAGGTGGGAGTCGGACACGCACACGCTACTGCTGCTGCAACAACAACAGCAGCAGGCGGTGCTCACATATGCCGTTGGCGGATTTCCTGTAGACTTCCTCCCTCAGATTTCCTGCCATGCCTCCCTTCGGACGCCATGGCAGTAGCGCCTTGTGCTCGTCGGCTTCTTCCCTCGGATCCCCCACCAGGGCAGGATTCCATCGAGACTGCCGCCGCACCGAGGGCTAGCGAGGAGGCGTGTCAAACCCCTTGGTCGCCCGTATCTGTCACAAGTGACAGGTTCTTTGTGAGGGATCTGGTGGGCGGTCTACCCTGCAGACCAGGAGATTGGAAGAGAAGGGGGCGGGCGACGCCGGATTCAGCGGCGATGATTGTGGCGGCGACCAAATCGGGAGGGGGGCCCAGGGGAATGGATTGGTTTGGGCTCGGGAGCGAGATCGGGGGTGGACTCTAGTTCAGTTTGAGCAGTTTTTTTTTCCAGTGAAAATGACGTGGGAAGGACGCGCGGTCGGGTGGGAGAAGAGATCGACGAAAGAGAAGACGTAAGACGGAACACTACGTTGTTTTAGGTAGAAATAAAAAATTATATATATACATATATATATATATGGAGAGAGAGATAGAGATATAGATATAGAGATAGAGATATAGAGATACCAAGTTTTATTCAGCAAATGCCATAGAATGTGGGTTACAATGCTGGCCAGGGGATTGTCTAAAACAAACATGATCGTCCCGGACCTAACGAAAGAGCAAACTTGACTACATTGTATGCTGCAACATTGACAACACGGCCTCCGAAAGTAGATGCTTGAAGATTTATCTCACTGATAATGGCTCCATTCTTGCCTCGGTAACCATTGTGGAGGTCGAGATCTTGTGCTAGAGCTAGGGCCTCTCTGCATGATATTGCCTCCAAAACCAAAGGATCATCGACTCCTCCTATAACAAGAGCTGAGCTACCCAAATAGGTACCATCTATATCTCTGCAAACCGCAATAGTAGACCCCCCCCCCCTATTTCCTTTCGACATTCCGTTGGCATGTATTTTTGCATAGTCCATTGGCGAGACTTTTTAGCGCTGGTTGTTGACCACTGGTATGGATGACTGGCCTTGAGAAGGAACTGGAAGAATTTCTTTGATCATGTCCAACTCATCGATGAACCTGTTGATGAAACGATGAATAGATTGGGGACTTTAAAAAATGCTCTCATGGATGTCCTTGTCGCGTGCTGCCCATATTGCCCAGAAAGTGCCTAAGTGCTTCACGAAGAGAGCATGTGATAACGAGTCCATGAGAGTAAAGAGCCACTGTTTTGCATTGGTTCAGTTGTTGTTACTAGGGTTTGAGCCAATTCTTCATCCACCAACGCCCATGTACATCTTGACATTGTGCATTCCACTAATGAGTGCCTCCATGAATTCGGTGAACCGCACATGCTGCAAGAACGCGAATATGTCATGTGTCGAGCATTAGCTGCTAGGCGACATGGCAACACCCTGACAAATCATGTTTGGACGTCCGTTGCGTCGGCATGACGCCAGGGCCGTCTCCAGGAATTCGGGGGCCCGGTGCGAAAAGAAAAATGGGGCCCTAAATTTTAAAAAGTATACAATTACGCAAGCATAATCACCTAATTATGTAATTAAAATTTATATTATTTCATACAATGCTTAGAATATTCTGAAGTATGAATGCGAAATACTAAAACCAATAAACTGACCTCATTCTCTATTGAAAAGTATCATCCGTCTTGTGTTTCTTGAAATGAAATCTTCAATTACATCTTCATAATTAATTTTCTCCAAGACATCATTTTCAAGTGCTATTGTCGCCAAACCATTGAGTCTTTCTTGTGTCATAGTTGAACGCAAATATGATTTCAACAACTTGAGTTTAGAGAAGCTCCTTTCCGCAGTTGCAACAGTTACAGGAATGGTTAACAAAATCCTGTACGCAATAATAGCATTAGGATAGAAGGGGCGCTTCATCAGAATCTCAAGAATATCAACGGGGCCCATAGATTTCTTAACTAAATCCTGGATGAAAATTAACTCGTAAAACAATTCAGCTCCATCAATGTCTTTGTGTTCTCCACTCTTAAGTGCATCCTCAAGATTAACACAAGCAGCCAGCAAACTCTTATCATCCATAGATCGCAGCCTATCTGAAGTAAATAAGAAACCAAAAGTTTTTTCATACCCCTGATATTGCTCAAACCTCCTGGTAAGTGAAACTATAGCTTGATCGACCACTTGCAGAAAATAATTGACCCTAAATGACTCCTCTGCAGATTGTGAAGCAATAGATGCATCATCTGCACCCTCATCGAATTGTCTTCTTCTTCTGATTTTCCGCTTGGTGCGGAACTCTGGATGAATATCCATCTCAAGTGCAATTTATTTTGCATCTTCCAATGCTTTTGAAAAGCCACTTTCTCTATACTTCTTGAAAAAGGAAAGCAGACCCTGTATAGACTCAATTGCAATATCAATAAGCATGTCCTTTGATTGTAGCTGCTTGCTGACCAAATTAACAACGGATAATATATCATACCAGATAATTATTGACACTAAAAATTCAGAACCACCAAGTTCACTTTCTGCCAATGATTGTGCTTCACTACTTGTCAATGGATCCTTATCAGTTTCAGCCACTGGTAGTAAAGCCTCCCTTATTTCTGGTATTTGAATCCGTATAGCCTTAACACTCTCAACATGACTCTCCCAACGAGTAGATAACAATGACTTGACAGTCAACTTCTTTAAGTTATCTTTGAGAATTTGCCATCGTTTAGTTGAATTAGCAAATATTGTATAGATGCGTTGTATAATTCCAAAGAAGTCTGTTGCTTTACGGCAAGACTTCGCCATATCGCATAGTGCCAGATTTAGACTATGACAACCACAAGCTGAATAAAATGCCCTTGGATATTTGTGTAGAAATTTCTTTTGTACCCCTTTATTGTTTCCTTTCATATTTGACCCATTATCATAACCCTGTCCTCTCACATTGTCCACATCAAGGCTAAGATTATTCAACTCGTCTTCTAGAACATTAAACAAACCTTGCCCAGTGGTATCATTCACCTCCAAAAAGCCTAAGAAAGATTCTTCGATGCAAACAGAAGTAGAAGATGTATCTACATACCTAATTATCAAAGACATTTGTTCTTGGTGGCTTGCATCAGGAGTACAATCAAGAATAACTGAGAAATATTTTGCTTCCTTTACCTTTTCAATGATTCTTGACCTGATGGCAGTAGCGAGCATGTTTATTGACTCATTCTGTATAGAAGGTCCAAGGTAGTGATCACGAATTTTTTCATTGGTGATGCGGTCAACATGCTCTTTGATAACTGGGTCAAATTCAGCCAACATTTCAATCAGTCCTAGGAAATTCCCGTTGCTCTCTTGGTACAACTTGCTATTGCTGCCACAAAATGCTATATTATGTTCTGCAAGAAATTTTACAATCAACAAAATCCTGAGCAAAACTTTTCTCCAATGCTCCTTTTCCTTTTCAAGTTCTCGCTGAGCAACTTTATCAATTGTTTGATTCTTCTGCATCCTGAGACGGAAGTCATACCATGCAGTCATATTTGTGATATGCTCTCTACTTGATTCATGCTCTTTTAGTCTAGCCCCAAGATGAATCCAGTCACTTAAACCCTCATTTGCTAGTTGTCCTCTCACATGCCCCCTTTTTAATAATTTGCAACAAAAACAAAATGCTTTATCGAGGCCGCTGTTGTACACAAGCCACTCTCTGTCAAACTTTTCTCCATTTGGGAGAATTCTACTAAATGATAATGCAGAAAACCTTCTAGAGAACTTGTCATAAGGACCATACTCAATATCTTCTCTTTTAGGACCCTTTTGCAGCAAGATATCAATCTTTTTTGGATCAAGTCCATCCCAATTTCTAGGATTAAATATATCAGGCTGAACGGAATTATTCATGTCATCCAAAATATTAGGATCATGATCTTCATCTAAAATATTGACATCATTACCTTCATCAATTTCTGTAGCGGCAACCTCAACCTCTTGCGCATTATCAGCAAGACCATGATCACCTTCATGAATTTCTGCAGTGACAACCTCAACCTCTACTGCATTATCATCGTGACCATCATCAATATTACCATCTGGAGTATGATTTTCAGAATTTTTTCGGGGTACTATCACAGCATATTTATCAAGAGCACCCCTTTGAATTTCAGCATCTTTTTCTAATTTCCGTTTCTTCTTACGCTTGAAGGCACCAGAATCATACTTTCTTCCAGAACTAGAATGCATGATTATTACTGTTTCAATGAAATATATACTCTTTCAATTTATTTGACCTGATGAGCTCACATGAAATATAGGCTTGTGACATGTATAGGTAGTTCAAAAAACTTACAATCAGATAGAACCTTGATTTTGTACTTGGACGATAGTACGAGCAACTACTGAAATTCTCGAATCTGTGACTACTTCTGAACTTGAAGGACTGCACAAAAAATCGTTCCCAAACATATTAACACAACTCTGCAATTTGTATCAAAATTAGAGAAAAGGGGAGAGCGTAGGGAGCAGGGAGGGCACCACACCGGTTGGTCTTCTGTTCCTGTTGGGCGGCACCGCGGCAGTGTCGGCCGGCCGCCGGCCCGACGGCGTCCAGCGCTAGAAAGTAATCCGCTTCTTGCCCGTCGCCTCGCTGAACCTGCAAGGTTGCAACGCGATCGCCACCGAGCCGCCGATTCAGTCGGAAGCGATGGGGAGATGGAAAGCCTAGCGATCAGGCAGGGAATAGGAAGCGAAAGTTACGGAACGTACTGCGTTGGGGCTGTCGTTTCATCTACGATCGATCAATCCACGCGACGGGAAAGCGTATCGCTGAGACTTGACCGGACCAGGCCCAAGAAGGCCTAAAACTGAATTTTTTTCCAGACTACATATATGTATATGGACCCTAGTTGGGGGCCCCAGGATTTTGGGGCCCCTGTGCGAGCGCACAGCTCGCACATGCCCTTGAACGGCCCTGCATGACGCGTAGGAATTGCTTCCACGGACTGGGCCCATTACTTGAGTTTACTGCCATTTTTTTATTATTGGTTTCTTCCGGTTTTGGACTAGCTATGTTCTTTCGTTTTCTTTTAACATTTCTTCATGTTTTCCAATTTTGCATTTTATTTTTTTATTTTCACTTATATATATATATATATATGTTTTCTACATGGATTTTTCCATAGTATACAAACATACATTCATAGGAGTATGAACACTATTTTCATCTTTGATCTTTTAAAAAATACTTAAATTTTGTAATGCATGTGTATTATTTATACATTTTTTTCAAACTCATGATGAATATTTTTCAAATATGTGATAATTTTTCTTAAATATCCAATGAACATTCTTTAAAATTCAGGATGAACACATGAATGAACAAAAATTAAAAATACACAATGAGTAATTAATAGTTTTGAAATGCATGATGTCATTTTAAATTATGCATACTTGAACATTTTATTTTTTTTCCTAAAATTTTATTTCTTTTGACAGCCCATACAAGGGCTGTGTGGGCGTTTCACCTCCTATTCGCCGCTTTAAGCGTCAGAAAAGAACACTCTAGCACCGCCATTTCCGTCGGCTAGGGCTGCTTTGCTTGTAGAATCAAAAGGCCCATTCAGCATCCTGGTTGGTCCAAAAGCCCACGCGGTGTTCGACAACGTAATCGCCTTCGTCACCGCGACCACAGCGCCGCCGCCTCTCCTCCCCACCTACAAAGGCTACAAAACCCTAGCAAAATATCCCCATTCGATCGAGCCCCTTCCTCCCCCCGCCCCCGCCCCCACCCCCACCCCCGCCGATTCGATTCGATTCGATTCAAGCCGCCCCGCGCAAGATGATGCCGGGGTCAGCCCCGCCGGCAGCCGGGAGCGGCATGTTCGTGCCGACGCAGACGGCGGGCACGGTGCTCTGCTGCATCTGCGGCGTCTCCATGCAGCCCAACCCGGCCAACATGTGCGCCCGCTGCCTCCGGGCGCGCGTCGACATCACCGAGGGCGTCCCGCGCAACGCCGCCGTCGTCTACTGCCCCGACTGCTTCTCCTACCTCCAGCCGCCGCGCTCCTGGCTCCGCGCCGGCCCGGAGTCCCCCGAGCTCCTGCAGATCCTCCTCCGCCGCCTCAAGCACCCGCTCGCCCGCCTCAAGGTCTCGCTCTCCGGCGCCGAGTTCGTCTTCTCCGAGCCCCACTCCAAGCGCCTCCGCCTCAAGCTCCGCCTCCGCCGCGAGGTCCTCAACGGCATCGTCCTCGAGCAGACCCACTCCGTCGAGTTCGTCGTCCACGACCGCCTCTGCGACTCCTGCGCCCGCGCCCAGGCCAACCCTGACCAGTGGGTCGCCGTCGTCCAGCTCCGCCAGCACGTCCCGCACCGCCGCACCTTCCTCTACCTCGAGCAGCTCCTCATCAAGCATGGCCAGGCCGCACTCGCCATCCGCGTCGCCTCGGCTCCCGGCGGCCTCGACTTCTTCTTCGGCTCGCGCTCGCACGCTGCCCGCCTCGTCGACTTCCTTGGTACAGTCGCTCCCATCCAGACCAACACAGCCAAGCAGCTCGTCTCTCATGACACAAAGAGTTTTATCTATAACTACAAGTACACTTTCTCGGTCGAGATCTGCCCCATATGCCGTGAGGACCTGATTGCCCTCAGCCCCAAGGCGTCCCGTGATCTTGGTGGACTAGGCCCGCTCGTCCTCTGCACCAAGGTCACCAATGCCATTGCGCTGCTTGACCCGCTCACTCTGCGTGTGCACCATCTGGAGGAGAAGAAGTACAGGGTGTACAACTTCAAGGCCGCTCTGACTAGCAAGCAGCTCGTGCAGTACATGGTGCTTGATATTGAGCCAGAGTCACCTGAGATCACCATCGATGGATCTCGGTACCAGCTGGCATATGCGCAGGTCGCCCGCATGTCTGATTTTGGGAAAAATGATACTGTGTTTACAGTACGAACTCATCTTGGGCACCGTCTGAGCCCTGGGGATCTTGCCCTTGGGTATGATCTCTATGGCGCCAATATGAATGATGATGATATGGACAAGGCTTTATTACGCCAGAATTTGCCTGAAGTCATTCTGGTCAAGAAGAGCTATGAGAAGAGGCGACGCACACGCAGATGGAAGCTGAAGAGGCTGCCTGTTGAGGAAGACCTTGGGAACAAGGCCAAAGGTGAGGAAGAGCGGAGGGAAGATGAGTATACAAATTTCCTTGATGAGTTGGAGCGTGATCCAGAAATAAGGTTTACGATAAATCTGTACAAGAACGACGACTACAGGTCAGAAATGGCATCCACGATTGGTGACGATGTCCCTACTGTGCCAATTGAGGAGTTGATTGAGGACCTAACCCTTGGTGATGATGAGGAGGAAGACGGTGCAGATGCTGGTATGGTGGAATGAGCGAGCATGTCTACCTACACCATTGGTCATGACTGTTCATGCCCACTGCAGGTCATAGGTCTGACTGCATCTGTTTAATTCATATAAGTTTTGTTTTTCTTTACTGCTATAAGCTATGAATGTCGGAGGTGTTGCTTAAAAGGTCTAAATTTTGGATTTCTCTGTTTGTTGATGTCGACATTGTTTAAAACCATATCTCGTATCTTGGTGTAACAATAATGTCTCAAGTTAAATACATTTCCTATCATGTCATATGTTTGTGGAATGGTTTTCAGTTGTCATTTTTGATTGGTCACAATATCATGGAGTGGATGCAAGATTTGATTCTTGAAACATGTGTTTATGTTGCTGAGTGATTACTGATTATTGGATGTCTTTCAGGGATTAGCTGAATGGTCTTTCCTAGAATGGTCAACTGAGAGCTTTTCCCCTCTTGCTCTGTCCCAATTGTATCTATGAGTGCAGCTGAATAGCTGTTGTGATTTTGTTGAGGCTGCATTACAGGTCTCACTGAAAATTGTTCAGCGGATGGTGTGCTCTGCAGCCCTCTGCTGGTTTGTAATGCATGGACTCACCCGTGACTAGTTTAGAAGTTAAACAACTTGGTAAGATGGTTATGCGTACAACGCATGTTTGCTTTCCTTTTCTTTTCAGTAGAGAATGGCAGAGCTGTTTGTAGTATAATTTGTCAATTGGGATGTTTAGAACATGAATGCACCACACTATGTCTCGTGTCTTTGTGCCAAAACAGCCCAGTGAACTGATTTGAAATGATGCAGTGTGTGTAGTTGCATTGCTTGTGTGTTGGATAAGTTGAGACATACCTATATCTTACTGTTCTTCAGTTAGAAATTATTCAACATAGGTGGCTACTTTTTCCAAGCTCGTGGCCTCTGGTCTCCCATGTTCCTCTTTTGAACCCAATTCCTTCCATTTCTGCGGAAAGCTTTTTGTACCGATCTCTGTTTTCTTACCGATCTCTGTTTTCTCCCCGTGAGAAAACCCACTACATCGATTACAGTCATGTTAGCAACAGAGTCTCACCTGCAACGTCATATAGCGCTACGGACTCAGAAGGTGCTGCTTGTGTGGTACCCATTTGTGGTGGAGTACTAACTTAAAGTTGATGAGTTGTTTTTCCCAACGCCCCTCATCCCCAAGGCAGACATACCAGGATAGCAATTGCAGTGTGTCGCTCAAAGATCTGAAGCTTTGACTAATATAGATTGTGGTAAGAAAACAATATCTACAACTCTGTTTGCTTCACTGCATGGGAGGTGTCACCACTCATGTCTTATGGTATATATAAACAGGAAAAAATGTATGATGCCTTGGAGAAGTAGGTTTGGCTTTACTTATTACATCAACCATATTAATGTTCCAAGTACAATGGTGGTAAAAGGATGTAGTTTAAGCAGATAGAAATCTTACAATCTCGTAACAAAGCAAATCTTACAATCTCGTAACAAAGCTGCCAAGCACATGCCCCCCCTTTAAAAAACAATGTTCCGCTGGCAAGTTAGAAGTACATCCAGTATCTCACCGACAGACCACAAGTAGTAAGCACATCCAGTATCTCACTGAAAGACCACATGTACTACTTGATGATTAGGAGTTAAAAGGTCAGGATACTCGGAAGCTGAACATGCCATGTACTCCCTCCGTTTCAAAATAGATGACCCAACTTCATATTAACTTTGTACTAAAGTTAGTATAAAGTTGGGTCGTCTATTTGGAACGGAGGGAGTAGAAAGTAACCATAGCCGCAGGCCCTTAAACTGGGAAAGAAAAGAGCTATAGCAGGATTAAGAATGAACATTTTTAGTCACAAACTGGTTTGATAACCAAACACTTTTGTTATGACATTTAGAAACAAAACCACTAATACCCGGCTCTGTTTCGAGAGCCTGCTGTAGTCACCAACCATAATAAACAAATGGATATTTGGATAACAAAACACTTTATGTGATCTATGGCATCGTGTTAGCACAAATAATGACACCATATCACAAAAAAAACATAGGATATATATGGTGTTCAGTTCATCAATTGTCATTTTTTGGTCAGTCACAATACCATCACGGCTGCAACAGAACCCCACCTGCGCCTCTATCCTGGCCTACACCCCATTGGGATTTGACTATACTTTCATGTGGAGTCTTTGTTAGTAGAGTATCTCAGAAGGCACTGGTTATGTGGTGCCATTTTTTGGTGGAGTTTTTCCTTGAAGTTGATGAGTTGTTTTTCCCAATGCACCCCTAAGGCCCCGCTTGGATTGTCCGTTTCTTTCTAAATACCTCCGTAAAACATGGTATGGTAAGAGATTTGTTCCAGGTGCTTGGGCCGCCGTTTTACATCCGTAATATTTACGCCGATTTTCCCTCCTACGCTTGTACCCAACCGGTATACGATACACATCCATCGTCTCGTTTCCAGCTGGAAATCTCTTGCGGCTGGTTAAATACATCTGTAAGCTAAATACCTCTGTATAAAATTACATCGATGCCAAGCACGTCCTAATGCACAGCCATACCAGGATAGCAATTGCAATGTCTATCGCTCAAAGATCTGAAGCTTTGGTGAATACAGACTTGGGGAAAGGAAACAATGTCTATAGCTCTGTTTACTTCTCTGTATGGGAAGTGTCACCACTCATGTCTATGGTATATATAGAAAGGAAAAGCTTGAATAAGTAGGTCCGCATTACTGATTGCATCAACAACCATTTTAATGTTCCAAGTACAATGGTGGTAAAAGAAAGTAGTTTAAGTGGATAGGTTCTACCAAGTGGATTTGTACACACTGAAATATTACAATCTCATAACAGGTTGCCAAGCGCATGGCTCCTTGAAAAAATAATGTTCCTATGAAAAGCTAAAAGTACATGACATCTCTGGCTCACTAGTCACTAAGCATGTCCAGTATCTCTCACGCAGAGACCACATGTAGTAATTGTTGATTAGGAGTTAAAAGGTCAGGGTAGTCAGATGCTTATCCTTGTTGTGTCATTGATAGTTGACCAGCGAACCACTGTGATGTTATCAACCTACTTGAATGACGATGATGGCAGAACCATTTGGCTTGATGAAGCTGCAAATACAAACATCCCTTTTTCACCAAGAACCATTTGATAACGAGTCTTGAAACATGTATTATGTTGATATCTCTCAGAGGTCAACTGAAAGTTCCTTTTTAGAATGATCACCTGAAAGTTTTTCACCTTTTGCCTTCTCCCACTTGTAGCTATGATTTTTTCTGATTTTCTTTTTACGAATGTTTATGAATATAACTGAATGAACTATTGCAATTTTGTTGGGGCTTCATTACAGGTCTCACAGAAAGGTGTCTGGTGGGTGGTCTGGCACTGAGAGGATAGTGTGCTCTGCTGATACGAAAAGTAGTTGGACTCGCTCGTGGTTAGTTTAGAAGTTCGGACTATTGTGTACTTGTTGCCTTCCAGGGAGAAGTAACTTGAGACACTTAGACCATACGATACATGTTTGCTTTATTTTCTTTATATGCAAGACAGTAGAGCCACTGTAATAACAATTCATTAATAGGATAAGTTTAAAACACGAATGCACCACAATCTTGCTGCAGACATAGGAGCCAACATATGGTTGACATAGTTTCTGTGTGCCATTATAGTTACATATGGCTAATGTTGCTAGTAAATATTTTTCCTTCCTTTCGTGCATTCTTGTTTTAACATCTACCATTAATGAACTTCAGTAGCTCTCATGTTGTCTTCCAATTTTTTTTTTCATATGCTCTAACTGTCTAACTCCCTTCGCTCTGGAATTGGAAGGCAACAAGTTCACAGATTTCCTGTCATAGTAAGTCAAAATGCACAACTTAGCAGTAGAGCAGAGCACTATTCTTCTTTGTGCCTAACCTCCTACTGCACAGTTTTGTGCAAGGCTTGTCATGGGGTGCCGAAAAAATTGCAATAGTTCATTCAGTTGCATTCATAACTACAAGTGAGAGAATCTCATTGCAATACAAGTAGATGGTTTGAGAATCAAATACAACTACCCTATGTTACAACTTACAAGCGAGGCATCCCTAACAAACATCCACTCATGCCATCACAATCGTATACCATGCCCGCAAGCCCTTCAACATGGAAACAAAGATGTATAACAGGATTAATGCTAACAGAAACTGATTGTACCTAACTTGACAAATTTTAGTTTATGAAGAGATTTGGAAACAAAACCACTAAAAAACTGGCCATGTTTTGAGAGCTTGCTATGGTAAGATGTTCGCACAAAGAATGACAGCAAAAAACATATCACAACAGTGAATAACTTTATGTTGAAATGCAAAAACATTTGTTGAATCCTCCATGACACAAGTGCAGCACTTGTACGCTTCTTTCCCTTCCGCTGTACAAATTCTGAACTATCATGCCAGAAACAGAGTCTCGCCTAGGTTTCACCAGGTCCCATTGTACGATTTCAGATCATCAAGCTGGAGTTCTTTCCAGAAGTTGATGAATCATTTTTCCCAATGCCGCTCATCCCTAAGGCACAGCCAAACCAGGCTTGCTTTGGTGAATAGAGATGAAACAAAAGCTAAGAAAATTACAATCTACAGTTTTGTTTGCTTCGGTACATGGGATGTGTCACCACTCAGATCCATAGTGTATGCAGATATAAATAGGTGTGCCCAGTGGTACCCATCGAATCAACCATTGTAATGTTCCAAGTACAATGGAGGGAAAAGAGATGGTACCAGGTGGCTTTGCACACGTTGAAATCTGGCAATTTCATAACAAGTTTCCAAGCACACGGCCCCTTTAAGAAAACATGTTTTTTTTCTTCTGAAAAGCAAACATGTACATCATCTTCCAATAGTATCTCTCGCTCACCGGTGACCAACCACTTCCAGTATCCTCTCATTCACTAGTCAGTATGCACTTCCAGAATCTCTCACTTACTACACACTTGTAGTGCTAGTCGATTACAAGTTAAAAGTTCGCTATGACCCTTGTCGCGAAAAAGGTCAGAATGATCAAATACTGAAAGAGGATTTCTCCCATGATGCTTGCTTTTTGATTTCTTGCTTAATATCCTTATTGGATCATCAACACTAATACTGTTATATGCTAGTAACTGGCTGTTTGCTACTAGGAAAAGGGAAAGAAGAGTAATCTGTACCAATGGTTTTTCCTTTTTTACGGCCAACAATTGCCATATGAAGCTATGTCGAGGCACAGAGAAAGTAAATCATAGTCACAAGCCCTTAAACAGGGAGAGAAAGAGCTGTAGCGGGATTAACACTTAACATTTAGTCAGAAACTGATTGTACCTAACACGACAAGTTCGCTAAGAGACTAATAGACAAGATCACCAAAACCTGGCTCTTTTTCGAGAGCCTGATTTAGTTACTAACCAGCAACAAATAGATGTCTGGATAACCAAACATTGTATGTGCTCTATGGCATCGTGTACGGATTTTTTTTATTGTAGAGCACTGTATTTGTTCCCATTAATAAGTAGCAAAATAATGCAAGTGTTCCATAAAACAGAGCTTGAACGGTTTGTGCATACTCTTATGGTGTGGGGTTCTGACAGTGAACATATCATATATGAATGCTTTGTATATTTCTGCAGATCTATCGTCTTAGTAAATGTTATTGTCGAACTCCCAGGGTTCATGCGGAACAACTCTTGGCCATTCATTTGCACTGCACCTAAAGATATATTTGCGGCTCACTTCCGAGCTGCTTCAGCTTTCTCTGCAGTTTCTTCTGCATCCTGAAGTTCAGACCAAACAAAGATGCTATTAAGATCGGTGTTAGTCTTATTCAGGACACAAAAGGAAACAGTTCTTGCCATTAAGATCATCAAACAAAAAACAACTAAGTATACAGATTCCGTATAATGGCATACACGATTGGTGATGACGTACCTACTGTGCCAATTGAGGAGTTGATTGTCTTTCTTCACTACTATAAGCTAAGAATGTCAGAGGTGTTGCGTTGCTTAAAAGTTCTAAGTTTTGGATTTCTCTGTTTGTTGGTGTCGACATTGTTTGAAACCATATGTCGTATCTGTGTTTAACAATCATGTCTGAAATATATTTCAGATCATATTCTACCTTGTTTTGTTATATGTTGTTCAGTTCATCAGTTGTCATTCTTTGGTCAGTCACAATACCATAGGGTAGATGTGATATTTGATTCTTGAAACATGTATTTGTATTGCTGTGTGATTTGTGGATGTCTCTCAGGGTCACTTGGAAGTTCTTTTTAGAACGATCACCTGAAAGTTTTTCCCCTCTTGCCCTGTTGCCCTTGTAACTTTTGCGATTTTGTTGGGGCTTCAGAACAGATCCAGGGAAAATTGTTCAGTGGGCGGTGTGGTCTGCCGATATGTTATGCATTTGGACTCACTATTGACTGGTTTAGAAGTTATCCATGAATTTTTTGGCTTCTAGGGTTAAATAACTTATATTAAGATTAAGATGGTTATACCGTGCAATGCATGTTCTCTTTCTTTTCTTTTCAAAAGACAATGGCAGAGTTGCGTCGCTATCCTGGCCAACATCCCATTGGGAATTTACTACGTCCACACAGGGACCTTGAAGCAACTGGTTACGTGGTGCCATTTTCTGGCGGAGTTCTTCCTTGAAGTTGATGAGTTGTTTTTCCCAACACCCCTCATCCCTAAGGCACAACCATAACAGGATAGGAATTGCAATTTCCATCGCTCAAAGATCTGAAGCTTCAGTGAATATAGATTGGGGGTAAGAAAACAATATCTACAGCTCTGTTTGCTTCACTACATGGGAGGTGTCACCATGTCTATGGTATATATAGAAAGGAAAAATGTATGATGCCTTGAAGTAGGTTTGGCCTTACTTATTGCATCAACCGTTTTATGTTCCAAGTACAATGGTGGTAGAAGAAAGTAGTTTAAGTGGATAGATACTCCTGCCGAGTGGTTTTGCACACACCAGAATCTTAAAATCTCATAACAAGTTGCCAAGCACATGTGGCTCCTTGAAAAAACAATGTTCCTATGAAAAGTTTGAGGTACATTAGCTTCCAGTATCTCTTGCTCACTGGTTACTAAGCACATCCGGTATCTCTCACTCACAGACCACATGTAGTACTTGTTGATTAGGAGTTCAAACTGCTTGAATTACGATGATGCGGAAACATTTGGCTTGAGGAAGCTGCAAATGTTGTCTCTCCAAACAAACTGACTTTGACACAATGAAAGGGGAAAGAAGAGTATAATGAAGGATTATTCTTGAGGGTTGTTACCTCGTTTTTGTGCAGCGCCGTGGGGCGCATTTGTGTTTTAACATCTAAATATTATTAATGAACTCCATTAGCTTTCATGTTGTCTTCCAAAAAAGAATTCAGTTTTCATGTGCCTAACTGTCCAAGTCCCTTCACCCTGGAATTGAAAGGTAACGAGTCGACTGATTTCCTATCATAGTTAAGTCAAAGTGCACAACTTAGCAGCAGAGCATAGCACTATTCTTTGTGCCTAACCTCCTATTTCACAATTTTGTGCAAAGCTTGTTATGGGGTGCCGACAAAATTGCAATGTTCATTCAGTTGAATTCATAACTACAAGTGAGAGAATCACATCACAATACAAATAGATGTTTCAAGAATCAACATTCTTCTAAAAAAGACAAATATTGCATGTTTTCTATGTTACAACTTACAAGCGAGACATCCCTAACAAACATCCACTCATGCCATCACAATCAGATACCATACCCGCGAGCTCTTAAACATGGAAATAAAGATGTATAGCAAGATCAACAACAACAACAAAACCTTTAGTCCCAAACAAGTTTGGGTAGGCTAGAGGTGAAACCCATAGGATCTCGCGACCAACCTTTTGGGTTTCAACTCCATAAGAGTGGCTTGGTTTTTCCATTGGCTCGCCAAGCCTATCACAACCCTCCTCCTTTCTCCGGGTTTGGGACCGGCTATGTTGAGACAACATAGGCGGAGTTGTATAGCAGGATCAACGCTAACATTTAATCAGAAACTGATTGTACCTAACTTGACAGATTTGGAAAACAAGACCACTGAAAACTGGCCATGTTTTGAGAGCGTTCTGGTATGGTGGTCACACAAAGAATGACAGTGAAAAACGTATCACGAACAACAGTGAACAACTTTATGTTGAATACAAAAAAACATTTGTCGAATCCTCCATGGCGCAGGCACATCGCTTGTGTGATTTTCTTTCAGAGGCAAGGTGACTTTGATTCTAAACTTAAAAGCATTTTCTTTCAGATGCGCCAGTTCATGGTAGTAGTCTTTCCCTTTCATGTACAGATTCTGAACCTTTGTTACTATCGTTCCAGAAACAGAGTCTCACCTTGGTTCCATCTCGACACATTGTACATCTCAAGTGGCTCTCCGTGGAGTTCTTTCCAGAAGTTGATGAATTGTTTTTCCCAATGCCGCCCATCCCTAAGGCACAACCAAACCAGGATTGCTTTGGTGAACAGAGATGGAAACAGAAACCAAGAAAACTACAATCTACAGACTACAGTTTTGTTTGCTTCAGTACATGGGATGTGTCACCACTCAGATCCATGGTGTACAGATATAAATAGGTGTGCCCAGCGGCCTTGCCCATTGAATCAACCATTGTAATGTTCCAAGTACAATGGACGGTAAATAGATAGTACCAGGTGGCTTTGCACACGTTGAAGTCTGACAATCTCATAACAATATCCAAACACATGGCTCCTTCAAGAAAACATTTGTTGTTCTTTCTGAAAGGCAAACACATACATCATTTTCCAGTATCTCTCGCTCACTAGTGACCAACCACTTCCAGTATCTTCACTAGTCAGTAAGATCTTTGTCGCATAATAAATATTTCATCAGTGAACCATTGTGGTGCTTTTGAATTGCTCGAATGATGATCGTAGGTCCATTTGGCTCGATGAAGCTGCAAATACAAACTCCCCTCTTTCACCAAGTTTTTTCTCCAAACAAACTAATACTGTTATATGCTAATGGGCTGTTTGGTACTAGGAAAAGGGAAAGAAGAGTAATTTGTAGCAAGGATTATTCTTTTTTACTGCCAACAACTGCCATGTGCAGCTATCTCGAGGCACAGAGAAAAGTAATCATAGCCGCAAGCCCTTAAACAGGGAGAGAAAGAGCTATAGCGGGATGATACACTATATTCAGCATTCCACGAAATCTGGATACTCTGAAATGTGAAAAGTATGAAAAAAACATTGTAGAGAACTGTCTTTGTTCCCATTTATCAGTAGCAAAACAATGTACGGGTTCCATAAAACAGAGCTCAAACGGCTTGTACAAACTCTTATGGTGTGGGATTCTGACAGTGAACATGGCATACATGCATGCTCTGTGTGTTTCTGCAGGATTTAGTTGTCTCAGTAAATGTTGTTGTCAAACACCCAGGGTTCATGCTGGAACAACTCTCGGCCATTCATCTGAACTGCTCCTGAAGCTATATCCGCGGCTCGCTTCTGAGCCGCTTCAGCTTTCTCTGCAGCTTCTTCTGCATCCTGAAGTTCATACCAAACAAAGATGTTATTAGGATCAATGTTAGTCTTATTCAGGACACAAAAGGAAACAGTTCTTGCCATTGAAATCAGAAAACAAAAAATACCCAAGTATACAGATTCCGTATAAATCCCAGGCTTACAGCTTGATGTTTTGAGCAAATTGCAGCATGCAAAATAGCTTAGTGACAGTCCAAAACACAATTTACTGTAACAACCGACCATTTATAAAGATGGATTAGACAGACCATCCTGTTTTCAAGATATAAATCAGACTATCATGACTTAACATCACACATGGGCCCTCCCATGTTATTCAGTCAGATTGCAACATGTGCTTTGTTATCCAAAGAGCACGTGTCCAGAAAGGGAACTCAGAAAGTCAGAATTGATCTGGTAATAACAAAGGAGAACACAAATGTTGGCTTATGTTCAACAATGTCATTATTTTAATTTCACATGAATACCCACAAGTAATGATCAAAAACATTCACGGCACATTCTTTTAAAGAGTTATGCAGCAATAATTATAACCAAAAACAATAAGGTGAAACTATGGTAACCACACATCACACGTCATTTAGATTCTAGCAACAACCGTTTTGCATGATCTTTGGCATTTGGAATAGCATGCAACAACTATGAAACTTCTATAAGACACAGTTCGCGTTACTAAATCTCATATTCAAATAGGACAAAAGTATATAAAAGCGCAGCTTGTTTTTATTGAGCAAGCAACATCCAAAATAAGCTCAAAGTTTCCACCAACATAAAAACAAAAAGGAACCAATCATTACAGGTTGCGTTTTGCAAAAAAAAAAAGAACGATATAAAGAACAAAAGGTTGAATTATCTCTCCAAGAACAGATTATAAATACTGAAACTCTCTAACCTCTCTTAATAACCAGATTGCAGAGCATTGAAAGCAAAATAAAATGCTCAAGCAATGCAGTTCTCCCTATCCTGAATAGCAGGCGTAACTTTATGAGTAAACTATGCATGAAAAATGGACCTGTACAACCACACAATTAGAGAACAGGTGCTCTCTAAGAATTAAAAAGATAAACAATTCAAAGGCAGAAACACAACACATCCATGGCAATTACCCAGACCATGGACAAGGTAAGAGGTAATCTAGAATTTAACAAAAACAGCATGTGTATCTCAGGAGGCTCCCAGGGACCAGAAAAAAAAAGTATGGCATCATTCGTCGACAAATAGCCTAGAACATATACAAGAAAAGGGAAACATATTACCCACAAGAATCTGATATCCGTTGTCTATAGACACTAAAAAGTTCACAAAGTTGCAGTTAACCACTCAAGTAAGTCTATTCGAGATGATGAAGAAAAGTATTATCATCTAAGGGCATGTACAATCATGTTCTTGGAGAGACGTTTAGCAAAGTAAGGTGCTGACATAGTGTTTAAATAAAATAGGTGTATCATCACTCTGGCTGCGGCCATTCACAGTGTTGCATCTGAAATAAGTAGACGCAGTGCTCAGTAGGTAGTTGCACATATACTCATGATCCCAAATGCAAGGTAGTTGGGACATTGACATTGTTTTTAATGTGACATTTTGACCATCAATTCCATCGAATACAATAAATTACGTATTAGTGATTTATATTTGATTGATTCGCAAGAAATAATTTATATTTGATTATGGATCTAGTGGTATCAAAATTTTATTGTCTATGTTGGCCAATGGTCTACATTTATATTTTTACAGGAATTTATATTGACTGCACCTTTGGAATCTAAAACTACTTATATTTGGGATGAAATGGAGTAACTATCTCCAACTGACAGAGAATAGGTCATCGAAACCCTACAAAAAGCCGCTTGCATCATACGAGATGCCTCTCAAATGGGCGCTTCATGATGTGATTGTATTCGTTATCTCTATTCTCCCCTGTTCGTGTAGTGTACAAGCCCTGCTGACGGCAATCAAACACAGAACTTACAAACCATTATTCCAATTCTAAAACATACTCCCTCTGTAAAGAAATGTAAGAGCATTTAGATCACTAAAGTAGTGATCTAAATGCTCTTATATTTAATCACGGAGGGAGTACTACACATGGCACCCAAATGAACAAAAGGCACATAATCACACATACGGGCGTGCATCGAGAGAGAAGCCCACAAATCACGAGTGATTTCCATGGTCTAGCCAAGGGGAAACCACCACGAGATCACAGCGCACTTAGCTAGCCGCTGGACGGAGAAGAAATCACAGGAAAGCTCAGTCAAAAATCGATGGGGGACTAGTAAAGGAACTTCTTAGATAGGGAAAGAAAAGAGGCAGATCGACCTTCCGCTGCTTCCAGGAGAGGAACTGGGCTGGGGTGATGGGCGGCGGCGCCGTGCCCGCGGTTGCGGCGGGCTGGCCAGGGGTGGGCTCTGGCGGCGGCGGCCGCCGGCTACCCTCGTCTTGTGCCCCCATCACGAGACGCTGCCACGCTGGAAGCTCTTCCCACACGAACAGAAACCGGGCCCGTGTGGCTAACGACGCGCGTTTGGTTGCTGTTCCACTTTGCATACTTCCCAAATGAGTCTGATTGAGCTAATGCAGTCAAAAAATCAGCATTTGCATTATTTTTGCGTGTTTGGTTGCCTACACCCCCTCTCTTTGTATCGTCGCAATGCCTTCATGCATCGTGTTTGGTTGTTAGTTGACGCTCATACTAGTGCATGTTGTTTGGTTAACACTGGACATTATTCCCCTCTCTCTGCATGGTCGCAACAACTCCACGCACTAATCACTATATTTGGTTGCTTGTATTGGCGCTCATACTAGTGCACATTGTTTGGTTGCATACACCGGACATTATTAAGAGTTAACAGCTGCACATAACATATAGTTACACTAGAGTGCATCAGCGACTGCGGTAGACGGTGGTCGCGGCACCGCGTTCAACACGACGAGCACGGAGCCGCAGGCGAGCGATCCCGTCGGCGGTGTGGCGAACTAATTGCTAGCATCGTCGCCGCAGAGAAAGTCTATGTGAAGTAACGAAGAGGAGGGTGCTGAGGCAGATGATGAAGAAGAAAAAATGTAGTGTATGCGCCATGGCGACGACGGTGTAGTAGGACGCGGAGAAGAATGCTGAAAAGAACAACGATGAAGACAACGCCAGTGTAGTAGGACACGAGCGAGGAGGCCGAGAGGAACGGCGCCGGCGATTGCTTCAATGTAGCAGTACATGGAAGAGAAGCCAGAGAGGAATGACGAGCGTGCGAGTGTAGTAGGACACGAAAGAGGAGGCTGAGAGGAACAACGACGGCGGTGACGCTAGTGCAACAACACGCGGGAGAGGAGACCGAGAGGAGCGATGCTGGCGGTGACACGGGTGTAGCAGGACACGGGGGATGAGGCCAGGAGGAACAACTAGGTGGAGGAGACTAAGGAATATCATTAAAACAGATCACACACATGCATATGTACACTATGAGGAAGAGGTAGATCTACTCGTTTACGATCGTCAAACAGAAAATGTGCAACACGAAAGACATGTGAAACTATGAAACGAAGCTACTGGTCAAAGAAAATTTTAAATTGTCGATCGTGCGCGACGAAATTGACAGAATTCATCCAAAATAGCTCCGGACATGAACACAAAATTGAACATTTATGCTCGATGATACTACGAACCGATCGCAAAAATGAAACCATAACACCAATGTGCATCTTCTTTATGTAGAGCTTATCTCGAATAGAAATATCGTTGTGTAGATTAGAATGGACAAAAGAAAGAAGATTAGAGAAGGAGCTTAAGAGAGGTAGGAGAAGAAACCAGGTACATGCATGTTGTACACTACTCGCATCATCTCGTGCAACCAGACCCACCCATGTGCCCACGATATGGCTCCACTTAGCCTGGCATGCTAGAAACAATTGATTAGGCCGTTCCTCTGGATGCAGGCCCACAGGTGCTTTAAGTTCCGTGTGGACCAACTTTCTGGTGTGACCCGAGCAACCAAACAAACCAAAAACTACCCGCGCGGACCTGGTTGGGCCTAGTGCAGGCTACCAAACGCGTCCTGAAGTTTGAAGATGCGTGTGTGAGGACTCCAGCCTTGCTTGAGATGGTTCTATAGGTACATTGGCTGGACAGGCTGGCTTCTCCGTTCGGGCAGCTTTTCTTGTCGCCCTAAAATGTCGGGTCGATCGACCTACCCCTTCCTCTATTGCAGACCAATTGACTCCACCCCTCTTGTTCCTTCTCTCTCGCAAGCGATTGTCCGTGTAATGGCAGACCCCTCTCCCCCCCTTGCAGCGATTGATCCAGTGGTACTCTTTGTTGAGTGCATAGACTTTTTTATCAAGAGGGACATCGATGGATCGGGCATCACGAGAGTTACTAAGGGTGTGTTCGGTTGCCTGGGTGGCTCTTGCCTGCATCGCATGGGGATCCTGGGTGAGCGTGACCTGGTTGAGCTAATGCAAATATTGGCTGAGATGTGTGTTTGGTGGAATGTATGATATTGTTGCACGAGAGATGCTATATACAACAAATGTTCTTTGGTAGACTACATTTGAGCTCAATTCTGTGAACTTTTCTCTTCCAATTTCAATCATTTCAATTGGATCTGGATCATTCCGTGGAACATGTAAAACAAGGATGAACTGAAATCTAAGTCAAACTCGGGTTTCAATTTTATTTATCAAAATGTTCTCAAAGCAATGAAAACATTTTCACCAATCTAGGCCATTCCACATAGATAGGTAGAAGGCAACGGCGGAGACCAATTCAACAAAGAGGTGGAGGGCGACAAGTTGGCTAGGGCATAGATGGGTAGCTGGGAGGAGATGCTGACGGATATTCGACTAAGCTCACCGGAAGGATTGGGAGCAGTGGCGCGATTTGAGGGGAGAGGGGGGATGCGGCCCCCATTGCAGCTCATAGCATGCATGTGCTCCCCTCTCCCCTTCTTCCTCTCTATCGATGGTGGACAACATGGGCATGGAGGAGCACCAGCGAGGGAGCTCGGACGGGTGGTGCACAAGGCGGGGCGGCGAACCCCTGGTGTGGGCGTGGAAGAGCGCCGACTAGGGAGCTCGGACGAGTGGCAGACGAGGGAGCCCAGACTGGTGGTGGATGAGGGAGCCTGAACCAGTGATGGACGAGGGAGCTTAGATGGCCGACAGTGACGGCGGTGGGTGGGTGTTTGATCCAATGATGCGGGACAGAGAGGAGGAGGAAAAGGAGACACGGGGCGTGAGTTGTGGATGCAGACGCGAGCCTGGCTTGGAGATACCACCGAGTCCTACGTGCCCCTCAGGCTAGCTGAGAGGCCTCCTTTTGCATCGGGTGGGCCAGACTGAGGAGGTCGCACAAGCCACCAAACACACTAGATTTTGCATGGCGGGTGCAAGCTAGATGCCACGTAGGAAACCAAACACATCCTAAGCTCCCTAGAATGAGAACTCTGTGATTGATCAAGGTTGTGAAAAACGCGTGGGGTCAACCTGTCATTCGGTGAAAGAAGTACTTTTGCCACCCGTGCTCAAATTTTGTTTACGCGTGTCTCTGTGTGTACCTGGTTGGGGTAAACGTGTCACATATTGGGCTGATAGGGGTATATGTATCTCTTCAAATCCCCTCTTCTATCTTCTGCCCTGCGATACCACGTGACACATGTGGTAAGCAATCCGATCAATTAAAAAATCTCCTGCCATGTGATAGGATTCCTCCTCCCAAATCTGGGCGAGTTAAATTTATATACCCCCTAAACTTTCAGGTTTGGACCTGCTACCTCTTGAGCATGCGTTGGTTTTCCCTTGAAGAGGAAAGGGTGATGCAACAAAGTAGCATAAGTATTTCCCTCAGTTTTTGAGAACCAAGGTATCAATCCAGTAGGAGGCTACACGCAAATCCCTCGTACCTACACAAACAAATAAGAACCTTGCAACCAACGCGATAAAGGGGGTGTCAATCCCTTCACGACCACTTGCAAAAGTGAGATCTGATAGGGATAATAAGATAAATAAATATTTTTGGTATTTTTATGATATAGATTGGAAAGTAAAGATTGCAAAATAAAGCAGATCGAAAACTTATATGATGGAAAATATACCCGGGGGCCATAGGTTTCAGTAGTGTCTTCTCTCAAGATAGCATAAGTATTAAGGTGGGTGAACAAATTACAGTCGAGCAATTGATAGAAAAGTGCATAGTTATGAGAATATCTAGGCATGATCATGTATATAGGCATCACGTCCGCGACAAGTAGATCGAAACGATTCTGCATCTATTACTATTACTCCACACATCGACCGCTATCCAGCATGCATCTAGAGTATTAAGTTCATAAGAACAGAGTAACGCATTAGGCAAGATGGCATGATGTAGAGGCATAAACTCAAGCAATTGATATAAACCCCGTCCTTTTATCCTCGATGGCAACAATACAATACGTGCCTTGCTGCCCCAGCTGTCACTCGGAAAGGACACCGCAAGATTGAACCCAAAGCTAAGCACTTCTCCTATTGCAAGAAAGATCAATCTAGTAGGCCAAACCAAACTGATAATTCGAAGAGACTTGCAAAGATAACAAATCATACATAAAAAAATACAGAGGAGATTCAAATATTGTTCATAGATAATATTGATCATAAACCCACAATTCATCGGATCTCAACAAACACACCGCAAAAAGAATTACTTCGAATAGATCTCCAAGAAGATCGAGGAGAACTTTGTATTGAGATCCAAAGAAAGAGAAGAAGCCATCTAGCTAATAACTATGGACCCGAAGGTCTGTGGTAAACTACTCACACTTCATCGGAGAGGCTATGGCGTTGATGTAGAAGCCCTCCGTGATCGATCCCCCCTCCAGCGGAGCGCCGGAAAAGGCTCCAAGATGGGATCTCACGGGTATAGAAGGTTGCGGCGGTGGAAATAGGGTTTCGTGGTGCTCCTGGATGTTTTCAGGGTACGCGAGTATATATAGGCGAAGGAAGTTGGTCAGGGGATCCACGAGGGGCCCATGAGGGTGGGGGGCGCGCCCACCCCCTAGGGTACGCCTCCCTGCCTCGTGGCTTCCTTGTTTGCTTCTTGACATCCACTCCAAGTCTCCTGAATTGCGTTTGTTTCAAAAATAACTCTACCGAAGGTTTCATTCCGTTTGGACTCCGTTTGATATTCCTTTTCTGCGAAACACTGAAATAGGCAAAAAAACAGCAATTTGGACTGGGCCTCCGGTTAATAGGTTAGTCCCAAAAATAATATAAAAGTGTATAGTAAATCCCATTAAACATCCAAAACATGTAATATAATAGCATGGAACAATCAAAAATTATAGATACGTTGGAGACGTATCAGGACCACATAACACCCCCAACTTAGAAACCAATACCTCAACTTGACAATACCGGACAAAACACCCCCCGACGCCCTACCAAGTTGTTTCTGATGGTGGTTTTGTTGATGCGGCGCATGCGTGCAGTGAGGGCACCGTGCACCATCACCTTTGTCGTCCTCAGCGCTTCGGTCAACATGTGTCCATAGCCCATACCGACGGCGACGACTTGCTGCGTGTCCTCACGGTGAGAGGCCATGGCGTACATACTTTTTTTCTAGAGATCATGGCTTACATACTTTTTTTGAGGGAAAGCCGTCATGGCGGTTTATATTTCATGCGCAAAAAGTGATACATCGTTTGTCAACACATCGACTAGAAATCCCGGAGGCTCCGATTTCCAAACAATTGTATGAGAGAACTCCGAGTTTCTAGCCAATAAATCTGCCGCCGCATTGGCCTCCCTAGGGCAGTAGGAAAACATAATAGAAATAAAATTTCTAGCAAGAAAAGAACATTCTTCATAAATTGCGGCTGCCGGGCCTAGCGAATTACCACCCCCTTGCATGACATCGACGACCTCCATGCAATCGGACTCGACGCAAATTTTATTGCACCCAACTTCATTTGCGAGTAAGAGCCCATCTCGCATACCTCTAGCTTCTGCCGTAGCCGCGTCTTCCACAAAAGGGATATTACTGCATGAAGCTGCGACGAAGAAACCAGCTTCGTCTCGTAATATTGCACCCGTACCCCCTGTTCCCCTATCAGGATCAAAAGTGGCATCGACATTAAGTTTGATAACTCCCTCCGGTGGCTTACTCCATCCATATCTTCTCAGTTTCGCTTGCTTCGACTTTGCCTTGGAAAAATTCTTAGCAAGAGCTAAAATTGCTTGCGCTGACCTGCTTGGTTCATACACATATTCACCATGAGTGTAGCAGCGTCTTTCCCACCAAACGTACCACACTGTAGTGGCCACAAGGTCATTGCGTTGAACATCAGTCATATGAGCCATGTTATTATTCGTTGATAGAAGAAGATCAGCCAGCACCGATCCGCCATCCCTTTCTAGCGCACACATCTCCTGAACCACATCTTGCAGTCCCAATATCCTCCAGATTTCTTGAACTCTAGGGCACAAGAACATGGCATGTCTAATACTCTCACAATCCAAAGTGCAGAGAGGACATTGAGAGCTTGTCATCATATGCCTGTTAGCAAGGACTCCATTACAAGGGATGGCGCCAAGCAAAGTTTTCCATACATGAATTTTTATTTTTGCCGGCACATGCAATTTTCAAATGGTACGCCAAACTGGACTAGTACTTGAGGCTTGTATTGAGTTACTCATCCTCAACTTTCGTCCGTGTTGATGCTCCCACTCTTCATGGTATGCCGATCTAACCGAAAATATTCCACTTCTATTATGGTGCCATGACACAAAATTATCCATCATTCCCAAAGCCAGTGGGATATTTAATATGCGTTGCACATCAATAGGCCAAAACAACTCCGATATCAACTGTTCATCCCACACTCTATTTTCTGTATCAATGAGTTCATAAACTTTTGTGATCACAATGTTACCTCTTGGCGTCATTAACTTTCGAGTAGGACTACTTGGTATCCAAGGATCTTCCCAGATGTTAATTTTCCAACTCTCCAAATATGCCCTCGCTTAAAAGACTGAATTCCACTCCATAGACTCTGCCATGTATAAGAACTACCCTTCTTAAGGCCGCAGTTAAGAAGGTCTCCATCAGAAAAATATTTTGCTCTCAAAACTCTAGAACATAAAGAATTTGGTTCACATAACAACCTCCAACACTGCTTTGTGAGAAGAGCCAAATTAAAACAATGCAAGTCTCTAAAACCCATTCCACCCTTTTCCTTTGGGACACACACTTTCCACCAAGCAAACCAGTGCATGTGTTTTTGCAGATCATCATCTCCCCACCAATATTTAGACATAGCTGTGGTGATACTATTGCAAACCAGTTTGGGTAGTTTAAAAACTGACATAGCGTAAGAAGGAATAGCTTGTATGACAGCTTTAAGTAGCACTTCCCTACCTCCGTAGGATAACAATTTCTCTTTCCAACCTCTTATTCTACTCAAAACTCTGTCAATGAGGTGTTGAAAACAATCTGTTCTGTCCACACCTACAATTGGAGGCAATCCCAAATATTTATCTGTGATGGCTTCCACCATGATATTTAGTGCAGTGCAAACCTCCACTCTAATATCAACAGGGGTGCAAGGACTAAAGAAAATACTGGACTTGGCCTCGCTCACCATTTGTCCAGAAGCTGCACAATAATCATCAAGTGCCCGCCGGAGGCTGATAGCATTAGTGGCATCTGCTCGCATAAGGATAAGAGAGTCATCCGCAAATAAAAGATGAGATACCGAAGAAGCATCACGACACACCTTCACTCCCATAATATTACCAGCCTCCTCCTCATATGTGATCAAGCTTGTTAGGCCCTCAGCACAGAGCAAAAACAAGTATGGTGATAAAGGGTCTCCCTGTCGGAGCCCCCTGGAAGGGACAAAAAAATCAGTTAACACATTGTTTACTCATACCTGATATTTCACTGTACGTACACATTCCATGATCATTGCCACCTATTTGGTGTGAACCCTAGACGCAACAGTATGGTCTCCAAAAAAATCCACTCGACCCTGTCATATGCCTTGTGCATGTCAAGCTTAACCGCACATGTCCCATATTTACCCGTAGTCTTCTTTTTGATTGCATGATATGACTCAAAAGCTACCAAAAGTTATCCGTGATAAGACGTCCAGGAACGAGCACACTTTGATTGGGAGATATAATCTCGCACAAAATATGTTTTAGACGATTAGCTAGTAATTTTAAGATCATCTTATACACCACGTTGCATAAACTGATTGGCCGAAACTGAGTTATGACTGATGGATCATCGACCTTCGGTATGAGCACGATCATGGCTTACATACTTTAGCTAAGCTACAATTAATAAGCTAGCTAAATGGGGAAGCCGTGATGAACACATGACGTGTCGGGCCATTCCGCAGCGGACGAGGCCTTTTCGAAAGCTTGTACACGGGACGAGCAACTTCACCAACACACGGGGCCCTTCTGCATCGCTCACCGCACCTACACGTCGGCGACGCTGCTGAGACCTTTCCATCGTGACGACGATGCCACGCTCGGCAACATGTTGGCGCCGCCCCCTCGCAACGCCTCTTCTTCTTCTACCTCGAGCGGCCTCGCACAACTCTCCTAAGGTTTCTCTCTTCTTCTCAATCTCTATCATCTCTCTTGTACTTTCTCTCAAGAACACACAAGACAAGGAGAAACACACACACACACACGTACCAAGGGAGACCAGAAGAGCTTTGCCGCGAGGCCCTTCCCTTGGTGTACACAACGCTACATTTTTCCTATAGCCCTCCAGCCTCTTTTTCTCATTAACTCAATGCCATACTTATATACACAGGAGGTTTGCCTCACGCACACCCTAACTAGTCGGCACTCTCGGCCACTAACCCACTAATCCATCTACTACGCCACTGACCCAACAAACTACACACACTACATCTCTTGGAATCTCTCCCGGACCTGCACCACCCGCTAACAAACTCATGCATGCAATCAACAAGCTAACAAACACACCAATTCTCTTGGCTCCAACGTACTGATCCATCCAGCCGGTCTTGCTTCAACCCGTCTACGTGCTTGCCGTATCACACGACCTTGTAGTGTCATCCGACTCAAACTGAACCAACCCATCACACTCTAGCCTTGTCGCGTCTTGCCGACTCTCATGGCATCGTCGTATCACATGGCACAGTCGGCATCTCGTCGCGCTCACTACATCGCACGGCAGCCGGCATCTTGCCTCCTCTGCGCATCTTCGCTGAAAGTTTGTTGGACTAGCTACTCTCTAAACTATGGTACATGCATAACGAAAGCAAACGGAAATGCAGATACAATAATATCAAGATTACTGCTAACATTCACCTCCTAATCTAGATATCATACTCTTCGATGTTGTCGGCTGTCAAAAATAGGATCCATTTTGACAATAACGATAGGCGAGCAGTCGGCTGGCCTGGTGGCGATGCGCTGCCGTCGAACTTGACCTGCATGAACGCGTTGCAGCTGGCGACGCCATCTACTTGGCCGTCTGGCAAATAACATGATAGTACCACATTTGGGGCGGTGGTGATGAATTGGTATCAAGATTGGTAATTTTTACGTGTCAGTACCAAGTTTTGAGCAAACCGCTGCAAATCGGACTAAACTTCGTATTTGTATGTATTGACACTGGAACTGACCGCCCGGGCCCGCATATCAGCTGACATGCTGGCGAATCGGCACTCGTCCGTCCGCTCACTAGGTGCAGTCCCGCTCGAACCGGACCTGGCCTGCTCTGTCTCCTCTCCTTCTCCTCTCTTCCTCGTCAAACCCTAGCTCCCCTGAGTGTCTCTACGGCGATGGCGGTGGCGACCTCGGGCGGTGGTGGCGGTTGCGGTAGCGGCGATGGCTATGACGACAGCGCAAACATTCCCTTCTTCGGCAGCGATGCGTCAGGAGCAATTGAGGGCGGCGGCGCCGGCTACTCGAGCTCTGAGTATTCTAGCAACGATGACGAGTTCATGGAGCCAGCACTCTCCATGGAGCAGTGGGTACGACTGACACAACTTTGGGTGGCGAACCCTAGCAATAGCCACGACTTGACCCAAGGGTCGGCGGCGTCCTGTAAGTTTCTGTCTTCTTTGCTTCTCTTTTATTTTCTAATTAGGGTTATTGTGTACTAATTAGGTAAATTGCATGTGAATTGTAGTTTATATGAAGAAATTTGGAATGTTAGGATCCATTTTGACAATAACGATCTATTAGAGAGGAAGCTAAGCGGTTCAGATGTGACATACCTGACTATGGTTGCATTGATGGAAACACAAAGCTTTAGTATTCATGATTCCCTGTATTACATGGAGACCTCAGGAGAGCAGGACTTGGAATTGGTTGACAATAATGTTAAACTATAGTTGATCAAGAGGCAGAATGAGGAGAGCTTGGTGCTTAATTTGCTATTTAGGGTTTGTCCACCAGCTGTCAGTGTAGTACAGAAGCAAAAAATTAGATCCAATTGTTTATTCCGAGCCTGTTGTTTATGATCTGGTTGATCCTCCTGTTTATGTTGTTGATTAGAACGGTGTTGCTTATGAAGGTCAGAGTAGCTACTCTATTGCAGCTGTAGGTCCTGCTGTTTTAACACAAGAGAGCAAGAATGTTCTAAATCCGAAGTTAAAATCTATTGTGGAAGAAGAAGAGGGCTATGATGGCAGTTATGCATCTTCATCTGAAGGGCAATATGATAGTGACAATAACCCTTATTATATGGGGGATTTAAGGCCTAACTACAATGAGAAAATGAGTGATGCTGAAGACATGGAGATTGAAGAGGGAAAGAGACAAAGAGAGGAAGAACTACAAGAACTAGAAGAGGAAGAAACAGAGGATGAAGAATCAGAAGAAGAAACAGAGGAGGAGGAACAAGTGCATTATGAGGGTGACACAAAGGTTGAGGAATTATTTGATTTGGAAGATGATGACCCAATTGTTCCAGAAGAAGAGGAAAAATATATGTGCCAGCAAATAAGAAGCAGAAGCTGCAAGTAAGAAGGGGACCAAGAACAAGGTCACATTCCAGTGTTTTAGAAGAAGTGCAACATGATTGGAAACCATCATCAGATGAAGAAGATAATAGTTTACTAAAGGACAGTGAAGATGATGGGTTTGAGCAACTAGCATTTGTGCTACCTCAAAAAAGGAAGAGCAGGGCAAAGAAGAGGCCACTAGAGTATGGTACAATGAGAATTTGGAGCAACCACACCAACAACTACAACTGCATATGTGTTTCAGGGATCAACATCAATTCAGAGATGCTTTGTTGAGCTTGCACATCACTCAGTGCAGAAACTTTAAGTATCACAGGAACTAAGATCAGATGATCATTGTGCATTGCAAGGATTCACAATGCAAGTTCTGCATTGGGGCAACTGTTATAAAAGGGGAAAACACTATTGTAATTAAGAAGATGAGAATACAACACACTTGCCCTAGTTCTACTGAGACAACCAGGGTAAGTGCTAAGTGGCTTGCAAAGCAATATGAGCCACTATTCAGATCTGATGTCACTACTAGCATACATACACTGATTGATGCCTGCATGGAAAAGTATGGTGTGGATGTGCCCAAGGCTATGGCATATAGGGCAAAAAACCTAGTTGTTGAGGCTGTGTTGGGAGATCATAAGAAGCAATACCCAAGGCTGAGAGACTATGCTTAGATTGTCGTGGATACAAACCCTGGGAGTAGAGTTGTAGTCACTACTGTAACTCCAAGAGCCACTGAAAAAATTCCACATCCAAGACCAAGATTCCATACCATGTTTTACTACATCAATGGAGCAAGGGAGGGATTTCTACAGGGGTGTTGACCATTCATTGGTTAGTTTCTTTAGATTGTACACTACTTTGATGTTGTTAGTTTTAATAGCTTGCACATATAAATGCATTTAACACGTTATGTTTACTTCCTCTTTTAGGTATTGATGGATGTTTTATCAAGCTGGTGGAGATGGCGATAACAACATATACCCACTGGCATTTGACATTGTTGGACAAGGGGACAAAGCTAATTGGTGCTGGTTTCTACACCAACTCAAAATTTGTTTTGGAGGAGAAGTTGGACAGTATATGGTCCATATACTATAATGTCTGACAGACAGAAGGTTGTGTATCCACCTTCCATTGCCTACTAAATATGTGTTTACATGTTTATTAGACAGTACCTTAGTTGTTTAAACTGTGTGCACCAGGGGCTACTACATGTAGTGAATGCAGTATTTCCTAACAGTCATCAAAGATTCTGTCTAAGACACATATATGCAAACTTCCAAAATGTTGGCTTTAGGGGAGAAGATCTTAAGAAGTGCATGGATAATGCCAGTTATGCCTATAATGAACATAAATTTAATAAAGCAATGGATGATCTCAAAGCTTAGAGTGAGGAAGCTTGGGAGTGGCTTAGTGGAATACCCAAGAAAACATGGGCTAGGCATGCATTTGACACAAACTACAAGACTGACTTGGTTGTTAACAATTTGTCTGAGGTGTTTAACAAGTACATCCTAGATCATAGGAAAAAAATCAATAAGGACAATGTGTGATAGCATAAAGGATAAGCAAATGGTTAGGTCGCACGGGAATAGAGAGAGTGGAAAGGCGGCTAGATGGGAGATCACACCACATTACAGTGAGAAGTTGGAGATTGAAAAGGAAAGGGCCAGGTACTGCAAACCCATTCAAGCAGGTGCTAACTTGTGGCAAGTAACTAGTGGGGAGCAAACACATGCTGTGAATTTGGAACTTGAAACCTGTGGTTGTAGAAAGTGGGACCTCAGTGGCATCCCATGTAACCATGCCATCTCAGCAATTAACAAGGCAAAAATGTTTCCAAAGGACTTTGTAAGCAAATTCTTCAAGAAACCATATTACTTGGCAGCATATGAACCAATGATATATCATGTTCATGGTGAGCATGATTGGACAAAGACCCCAGGTCCAGACATAGTCCCACCTGCATTTAAAGTGAAGGAAGGAAGAAACAAAGAGAAGAGGATAAAGTAAAAATTTGAAGTTCCAAAGCCAAAGTCCACCTCAAGAATGGGGACTATAACTTGTAGCAATTGTGGATTACAAGGGCATAAATACACAAGCTGCCTTAAACAGTTGAAACATGAGTTGGCCTTGAGAAAGAACAAACATGTGGTAAGCCCTTTTGAACTAGTTCTTCAGTTTGTTGTTTTTGTAAATTACCTTTTCCCTTGTACATTTCTTACTTGTAGTATTATTAACAGTTTTTCCTTTGAATTGTTTTCCAAGCCAGTTGCAAGGAATTCACAAGCAAGAGGAGTTGCTCCTAGAGCTCCTGCACCAACACCTAGAGCTCATATACCAACAACAACAGCTGCTCTAGCTGGAGGAAGAACTGGAAGTGGTTCTAGTAGAGGTGGTGGAAGAAGGGCTGGTGGTGGAAGAGGAATTGGAAGAGCATCTTCTACATGAGGTCATACTATGGCTCAATCTTCAAGATCTATAACAGGTGGCGCTGGGAGAGGTGCTCATTCTTCAAGTCCATTCTCTGCCCCAAGGCAGTATGGTGCCCCAACTTCTAGTGCTCCTCCACCTACTGGTGGTACACACACTGGATGGATGGCCTAGTTCTCAGCTAGTAGAGGTGGCAGAATGTCATGATGTGCCATGCAAACTTCTGTTGATGCTACAATGTTTTATCTTTTGGTTTGATGTCACTTCAGCAACTTCTGCTGATGCTACAATGTGCTTTATTTTGGTTTCATGCCACTTCAGCAACTTGTGCTGATGCTACAATGTGTTTTATTTAGAGTTTGATGCCACTGCAGCAACTTGTTTTGATGCTACAATGTGTTTTCTTTTGGGTTTGACGCCACTGCAGCAACTTGTGCTGATGTCAATGGATAACTTGATGGTTCTACTGGGGATTCTGTTCATGGATTGATGGCACTAGGGTTTATGTTTATACTTTAATGTCATTGTTTTGCTATTTTCTCATGTGGATGAACCAACCTAACCTAGCCTTTAGGGTTTATGGTGGCTTGGGTCAACAGAATCAAGCTAAACCTAGCCTTTAGGTTTAGGGTAGCTCGGGGTCGATGAAACGAACCTAAACCTAGCGTCTAGGGTTTAGGGTGGCTAGGGGTCGACGGAACCACCTAAACATAGCCTTTAGGGTTTAGGGTGGCTAGGGGTCGATAGAACCACCTAAAGCTACCATTTAGGGTTTATGGTGGCTAGGGGTCAACAGAACCACCTAAACCTAGCCTTTAGGGTTTATGGTGG
>NC_057795.1:380356879-380375439 GCF_018294505.1 Triticum aestivum | reverse complement strand
CACACAATACTTACTGGAGTTCAACAGATTATAGGGTACACAGCCATTATTCACAATACATAGTGGAGTTCAAATGCATATATAGTTCATCCTTTTCTCACAGAAGGATGAAAAGCATATCTACTACATACATACACAACCACAGTTCACAAGTAGTAGAACCATACACTACACAACCATAATTCAAAGTTACTAGGTCATTACACAACCATCATTCCCAAAAGGTTGGAAATGCCCACTAATCTCATATTCATCTTCTTCAGTTCTCAAGATGGCCTGGATCCCTTTGATCTTCTCCTTGAGCTTCTCCTCTCCCTTCATGAGCTCAATAATTTGAAGCTCTAGCTGCCCCTTCTCTTCACTATGCTTTTCCTTTCCCTTAAGCAGATCAACAACCTGAAGCTTCAACTCTAGATTATCTTGGGTGAGCTTCTCCTCAGACTTTGTGAGCTCTGCATTCTTCAACTCCAAGTTCATCTTAGCTTCACAAAGCAATTGCTTGTTTGTCATATTCTTCAACTTCAAGTTCTAGATGATTGTTGCTTGAGCTCTTGTCAGGTTCACCAGCAGTTCATACTTCTGATTAAGCTTCTGGGTCTCTGCATCTTTCTTTGCCATCTCTGCCTTCATATCAGCCGCCAGTTCACTTCTACATTGCTGCTGATATGTAATGTTAGACTGCAGATATCTGAAATCCACCACCCTCTCCTCCTGGAAGTTCATAAGTTCATGCACATCTTGGACTAACTTGTCATAGTTGGCCTCTAGCTTGTTCTTCTCTTCTGTCAGATGGTGAATAGTTAAAGCACTTTCAAGATTATCATTCATCCTCGCACTCTTGCTATCTTCAACCATTGCCCACAGCTTCAACAATGCATTCTGCATTGTTGGGGGCCACTGGTGATCAACCCATTCAACAAAGCCACAATTCTGCCCTTCCTGCAAAAAGAGCAAAAGGTGAAAAAAGCAAGTGAGTTCATACCATAGGTAAATAAAGAAGAAGACCAATAGCATTGTAAATTAACTATTTTTCCTTTCTACATTGGTAATAACAAATGCATCACTTATTCTAAACCATAGTTTACTTTTAAGCATAGTTTGGTAACACTACCCCAGCTACACTGGTAATTGTACCTACTCACAAAATAACAACATATGCATCCCTAAATTATAGCACCATTCAGCTACAGATTTGAACTACATTTTGGTAATCAACTACAAAACAAGAGCAAGCTCAAACTGCAAAATTGTTGAACTACCAAAGCATATGCACTACATACTATCCATTCAACTGAATATTTGTAACATACAACTAAATAACAACATGTGCATCCCAACATAAAAGTAACAGTTAACTGAATATTTAACATGAGAACAAGAACAATGCCACTGCAAAATAATAGTACACTGTCATTAAACTACATAAGCTACTGGAGTTGCAAAAGTGAATAACCAGCCTTAACAAAATGACAGTAAAGATGCCACTACCAACCTAAATATGCCCTAATAATCAGCCCTAACAACTATGCCCTTGTACTGACATTCAATATGCCACTGTCAAACCAACAATAATATGACACTATCAACCTAAATATAATATCCCACTAGCGGCCTATGATGTCGCTTGAAGCTACGGCAGTATTTCCCCAAAGAGGAAGGGATGATGCAACACAGCGGCAGTAGGTATTTCCCTCATATATGAAACCAAGGTTATCGAACCAGTAGGAGAACCAAGCAACACAACGTAAACAACCCCTGCACACAAATAACAACACCTCGCAACCCGACGTGTTAAAGGGGTTGTCAATCCCTTTCGGGGTACGACACCTCAAGATAGGCAAAAGACGTGAGGTAAATTTGTAGTAGATTGATAGATCGAACACCAAATAAAATAAATAAGAATAAATTGCAGCAAGGTGTTTTTGTATTTTTGGTTTAATAGATCTGAAAATAAATGCAAGAGAAAATAGATCGCAAAGGCAAATATGATGAAAAGAGACCCCGGGGCCGTAGGTTTCACTAGTGGCTTCTCTCGAGAAAAATAGCAAACGGTGGGAAAACAATTACTATTGGGCAATTAATAGAACTTCAAATAATCATGACGATATCCAAGCAATGATCATTATATAGGCATCACGTCCAAGATTAGTAGACCGACTCCTGCCTGCATCTACTACTATTACTCCACACATCGACCACTATCCAGCATGCATCTAGTGTATTAAGTTCATGAGAAAATAGAGTAATGCAATAAGAACGATGGCATGATGTAGACGAGATCCGTTTATCTATTGCGGCAAATATAGATCTCATCTTGTTATCCTTAGTAGCAACGATACATACGTGTCGGTTCCCTTTCTGTCACTAGGATCAAGCACCGTAAGATCGAACCCACTACAAAGCACCTCTTCCCATTGCAAGATAAATAGATCAAGTTGGCCAAACAAAACCCAAATATCGGAGAAGAAATACGAGGCTATAAGCAATCATGCATATAAGAGATCAAAGAAGACTCAAATAACTTCCATGGATAAAAACATAGATCTGATCATAAACTCAAAGTTCATCGGATCCCAACAAACACACATCCAAAAGACTTACATCATATGGATCTCCAAGAGACCATTGTATTGATAATCAAGAGAGAGAGAGAGGAAGCCATCTAGCTACTAACTACGGACCCATAGATCTACAAAGAACTACTCACGTCTCATAGGAGAGGCACCAATGGAAGTGGTGAACCCCTCCATGATAGTGTCTAGATTGGATCTTGATGGTTCTGGACTCTGCGGGGGCTGGATCAATATTTCGTCGCCTCCTCTAGGGTTTCTGGAATATTGGGGTATTTATAGAGCAAACATGCGGTCCGGGGGGCACCCGAGGTGGGCACAACCCACCAGGGCGCGCCTGGCCTCCTGGTGCGCTCTGGTGGGTTGTCCCCTCCTCGGGACTCCCCCAAGGTGCAACCAGGGCCCAACTTCTTCCTTTTGGTCCATAAAAAATCATCGTAAAGCTTCGTGGCATTTGGACTCCGTCTGATATTGATTTCCTGTGATGTAAAAAACATGCAGAAAATAGCAACTGGCACTTGGCTCTATGTCAATAGGTTAGTACCAAAAAATGATATAAAATGACTATAAAATGATTGTAAAACATCCAAGAATGATAATATAACAACATGGAACAATAAAAAATTATAGATACGTTGGAGACGTATCAGCATCCCCAAGCTTAATTCTTGCTCGTCCTCAAGTAGGTAAATGATAAAAATAGATTTTTGATGTGGAATGTTGCCTAACATGTTCATCACATTCTTTTCTTTATAGCATGGACATATGGACTTTTATATGATTCAAAGCAATAATCTAGTTTTGACATGAAGACTTTAATACTCAAGCATACCAACAAGCAACCATGTCTTTCAAAATATCAACACTAAAGCAAGTTATCCCTAGCCCATCATGCTCAATCATTGATCCATTCATGAAACACACTCGAATATTAGATACGCCCAATGCTCAAATACGATCATAGTGCCCCCTAGTTGGTGTTTTATAAGAGAAGATGGAGACTCAAATTCAAAATAAAAGTTGCATAAGTAAAAGAAAGGCCCTTCGTGGAGGGAAGTAGTGATTTGTAGAGGTGCCAGAGCTTAAAGCTTAAATTGAGAGATACAATTGTTTTTGAGAGACATACTTTTCCTACCAACGAAAACGACTTGGAGCATCCCAACACTTTCCATGCTAGATACATCATAGGCGGTTCCCAAACAGAAAATAAAGTTTATTCCTTTTTCCACCATAACTTTCACTTTCCATGGCTAGCCGTATCCACGGGTGCCTTCCATAACAATACTTTTCGAGGAATTTATTATTTGACAACATAAAGTAAATTTAGTTTTCATTTCGGGACTGGGCATCCCTAATACCTTTGTCGTACTCTCGTGCAATGACAAGTGAATAAACACTCATCGTGAGAGTAACACATTTAGCATGGAAAATATTGTCTACCCTTTACCGCCTCACCAGTAGTAGAGCACACAAAAGATAAATTTATTTTGAACATTAGAGATGGCACATGCAAATTTGCTTAGAAC
Source organism: Triticum aestivum (assembly GCF_018294505.1). NCBI lineage: Eukaryota > Viridiplantae > Streptophyta > Magnoliopsida > Poales > Poaceae > Triticum > Triticum aestivum. The sequence continues at coordinate 380,371,343 of NC_057795.1, read as the reverse complement.
GGCACAGAAATACCGCATATAGGTAGGTATAGTGGACTCATATGGCAAAACTGGTTTGAAGGATTTTGGATGCACAAGTAGTGATCATACTTAGTGCAAAATGAAGGCTAGCAAAAAGATTGAGAAACGACCAACCAAAAAGCAAAAAGTATCGTACCCAAGCATTAAGCATAAGTAACACCGAATAATGCACCATCAGTAGGATATAAATTTCATTGCATAACTATTGACTTTCGTGCTTGCATAGGGAATCACAAACCTTAACATCAATATTCTTACTAAAGCACAATTACTCATCAACATGACTCACATATCATATCGTCATATCTCAAAACCATTACCAAGAATCAAGTTTATTTGGTCCAATGATCTTGATGAAAGTTTTTATTATATCCTCCTTGGATATCTATCACTTTGGAACTATTTTCATATGTTGCTTTTGGTAAGCTCAAACAAACATAAGTGAAGATCATGAGCATAATTTTTTTTCTTTGTCTCAAATTAATCTAAGTGAAGCAAGATAGAATTTATTCAAAATTTACTAACTCCCAAATAAATCTAAGTGAAGCATGACAACATTCTTCAAAATTAACAAAGCACACCATGCTCAAAAAGATATAAGTGAAGTACTAGAGCAAGTCCATGGCTCTAAAAATTTAAGTGAAGCATAGGAGCAAGCATAGCATAATTTTTGGCTCTCTAAAAAGGGTGTGTCCAGCAAGGATTCAACACTTAAAACACAAATCAAAACAAGCAAAACTCATATCATGTGACGAATAAAAATATAGTTTCAAGTAAAATACCGATGGTCGTTAGAAGAAAGCGGGGATGCCACTCGGGGGCATCCCCAAGCTTAGTTGCTTGCTACTTGTTTGAATATTATCTTGGTGTGCCTCGGGAATCCCCAAGCTTAGCCTTTTGCTTATCCTTATTCCTTCATCCATCGTAAGATAACCCAAAACTTGAAAACTTCAATCACACAAAACTCAAACAAAACCTTCATGAGATCCGTTAGTATAAGAAACCAAACCACTACTATAAGTACTGTAGAAAACCTATTATTATTTTGTTTTTGCATTATATCTACTGTATTCCAACTTTTCTATGGCAAAAACTCATTAAAGAAAACCATAGAATCATCAAAACAAGCACATAACGCAAAGAAAACAGAATCTGTCAAAAACAGAACGGTATGTAGCAATCTGAAAATTTCAAATACTTCTGTAACTCCAAAATTTATGAAATAAATTGGTGGACGTGAGTAATTTTTCTATTGATCCTATGCAAAATTAATATACTTTAAATCACTCTTATGTAAAAATGACAACGAATCTCGTGAGCGCAAAAGTTTTTGTTTTTCAGCAAGATCAAATAAACCTTTCACCCAAGTCTTCCCAAAGGCATTGCTTGGCACAAACACTAGCTAAAACACAAAAAAATACAATCATAACAGTAGAATAATTGTGCCAACACTCAAGAACAGAAAGTAAAAAGAAAAAATAAATTTTATTCATTGGGTTGCCTCCCAACAAGCGCTATCACTTTACGCCCCTAGCTTGGTATAACGCGTAGGATCTAAGTTTTGTCATCTTTGGTTCTAGATCCATAAGATGCCCTCATGATTGATTCATATGGTGGCCTAATTATTTTTCTTGGGAAGTGTTATATTCCCTTCCTTAGCGGAAATTGAAATTTAGTATTGCCTTCTTTCATATCAATCACGGCACCAATAGTACGCAAAAACGGCCTACCAAGAATAATTGGACAAGTCGGATTGCAATCCATATCAAGAACAATAAATCTATGGGCACATAATTCCTATTTGCAAGAATAATAACATCATTAATCCTTCCCATAGGTTTTTTAATAGTAGAATTTGCTAAGTGCAAATTTAAAGAGCATTCTTCAATATCGGTAAGACCAAGCACATCACATAAAGATTTTGGAATTGTAGAAACACTAGCACCCAAGTCACATAAAGAAAAACACTCATAATTTTTTATCTTGACTTTGATAGTAGGTTCCCATTCATCATGCAATTTTCTAGGAATTTAAACTTCTAATTCCATTTTTTCTTCAAAAGCTTTCATCATGGCATCAACAATATGTTTAGTAAAAGCTTTATTTTGTTCATAGGCATGGGGTGAATTTATCATGGATTGCAACAAAGAAATACAATCAACCAAAGATAAACTATCATAATTAAGGCCTTTTTAATCCAAAATAGTGGGCACATCACTCGTTAAAGTCTTGACCTCTTCAAACCCACTTAATTTTATCAATTTTTTCAACAAGATTTTCACCCTCTGAAATAATGGGACGCCTTCTACCTAAAGTTGACTCTTCTCCAGTCCATTTTTCATCAATATTAATTTTACTAAACAAGAATCAATAGAAGAAACACCAATCATTGTAAGATCTTCATCACTTTTGCGAAAGAAATCAGTAGAAAACGCTTTTTCTAAAAATTCTCTTTTAACTCTAAGCATAGCGGTTCTTTTCTTACTTTCATCCATAGAAACATAAAGAGCTTTAATTGATTCATCTACTTTAGGCACAAAAATTTTCATCTTGAGATTTTCCACATCATGAGCAATTCTATCAACACTTCTAGACAAATCATCAATCTTATTCAACTTTTCTTCTATGGAAGTGTTGAAAACCTTTTGTGTGTTGATAAATTCTTTAATATTATTCTCAAAATTAGAGGTATTCCTATTATTATTGGAAGACTGATTTCCATAGGAATTACCATAGTTATTAGAGGAATTACTAGGAAAAGGCCTAGGATTAAAATTACCTCTATAGGCATTGTTGTTGAAATTATCGTGAGCAATAAAATTCACATCTATGGCATCACTATTTTACTTGGAGACGTATCAGTCTACAATTCATACCGGCTCTGCACATGCTAAGGACCTTCTTCCTGTGTCTGTTCCTTCAAAGGTGACAAGCCTCTCAGATGCCTTGTCGTGCTTCTCACATGGGGACATTAGATCCAGCTCAAGCCCCTGGTAATCGGGATCTTCAAGGCTGAAAAGACCTGCTGAAGCTCGTACAAAAAAAGGCCCAAATCAAAACCCAAAAAATCAACCAAATCAAAAAGCCCCAATTCTGAAACCCTAACCCTAAACCTAGCTTAAGGAAACTCACCTGGTTAAGCCCATCAGTGGATGAGGTCGAGTGCATGTACGACAGGCTATACGTGTCCTTACTGCTTTCGTCTTCGAAAACCATGGCGGCGGCGGTCCGGTCTGGCACTTCTGCAGGCGGCGAGGAGGGGCGCGGGAGCGAGGATGAAGAGAGTGGAGCACGGGCCGGTCCAGTTCGAGCTGGACCGCACCTAGTGAGCGAGAGGGCAGTGCCGATTCGCTAGCGTGTCAGCTGACATGCGGGCCATGGTGGTCAGTTCTAGCGTCAATACATACAAATATGAAGTTTAGCCCGATTTGCAACGGTTTGCCCAAAACTTGGTACTGACACGTAAAAATTACCAATCTTGGTACCAATTCGCCACCACCGCCCCAAATGTGGTACCATCATGTAATTTTCTCGGCAAGAACAGAGGCGATCTACGAAAAAGAAGGGGTGTCTTTTGTGGCTGATTACACTTACATGTGGGTCCTGGGATGATGTGGCATGATAAGTCAAAGAATGAATTATGGTCAGGATGCCACGTAGGTGAAACAATCCTCAAAACCAGCTTGGTGGACTCTCAAGGGGTGTTTTCTCTGGTATTGCAAAGTTAAGGGGATTAAGTGACTGGTTTTCGAGTTTGGGGTGTAATATGATTGAAACCAGAAAGTTTAGGCGGGTATACTCACTAGTACGCGTCGGTGCTATACAACCAATTTTTAACCCCTTTCCGCGACGACATTTGGAACCGTCGCCTAATGAGTGACGGTGATAGGGGGTCCTTCCCACATGACCCAGAAACCGTCGGGGATAGGGACCCTATAGTACTCCTACTTGATATGTCTCCAATGTATCTATAATTTTTGATTGTTCCATGCTATTATATTACCCGTTTTGGATGTTTATGGGCTTTACTTTACACTTTTATATCATTTTTGGGACTAACCTACTAACTGGAGGCCCAACCCATATTGTTGTTTTCTTGCCTATTTCAGTGTTTCAAAGAAAAGGAATATCAAACGAAGTCCAAACGGAATGAAACCTTTGGGAGCGTGATTTTTGGAACGAACATGATTCGGGAGACTTGGAGTTCACATCAGAGAAGCTTTGAGGAAGCCACGAGGGTGGGGGGCGCCCCCCTACTGGGCGCGCCCCCTATCTTGTGGGACCCTCGAGCGTCCCCCGTCCGACTTCTTTCACCTATATATTCCCATATACCCTAAAAACAACAAAGGAGAAGATAGATCGGGAGTTCCGCCGCCGCAAGCCTTTGTAGCCACCAAAAGCCAATTAGGACCCTGTTCCGACACCCTACCGGAGGGGGGATCCCTCACCGGTGGCCATCGTCATCATCCCGGCGCTCTCCATGACGAGGAGGGAGTAGTTCACCCTCGGGGCTGAGGGTATGTACCAGTAGTTATGTGTTTGATCTCTCTCTCTCTCTCTCTCTCTCGTGTTCTCTCTCGTGTTCTCTCTATGGCACGATCTTGATGTATCGCGAGCTTTGCTATTATAGTTGGATCTTATGATGTTTCTCCCCCTCTACTCTCTTGTAATGGATTGAGTTTTCCCTTTGAAGTTATCTTATCGGATTGAGTCTTTAAGGATTTGAGAACACTTGATGTATGTCTTGCCATGCTTATCTGTGGTGACAACGGGATATTCACGTGATCTACTTGATGTATGTTTTGGTGATCAACTTGCGGGTTCCATGAACTTATGCATAGGGGTTGGCACACATTTTCGTCTTGACTCTCCGGTAGAAACTTTGGGGCACTCTTTGAAGTTCTTTGTGTTGGTTGAATAGATGAATCTGAGATTGTGTGATGCATATCGTATAATCATGCCCATGGATACTTGAGGTGACAATGGATTATCTAGGTGACATTAGGGTTTTGGTTGATTTGTGTCTTATGGTGTTATTCTAGTATGAACTCTATGATAGATTGAACGGAAAGAATAGCTCTATGTTATTTTACTACGAACTCTTGAATAGATAGATCAAAACGGATAACTTTGAGGTGGTTTCGTACCCTACCATAATCTCTTCGTTTGTTCTCCGCTATTAGTGGCTTTGGAGTGACTCTTTGTTGCATGTTGAGGGATAGTTATATGATCCAGTTATGTTATTATTGTTGAGAGAACTTGCACTAGTGAAAGTATGAACCTTAGGCCTTGTTTCCTACCATTGCAATACCGTTTACGCTTACTTTTATAATTAGTTACCTTGCTATTTTTATAAATACTTTTATCTACCATCCATATCGCACTTGTATCACCATCTCTTCGCCGAACTAGTGCACCTATACAATTTACCATTGTATTGGGTGTGTTGGGGACACAAGAGACTCTTTGTTATTTGGTTGCAGGGTTGTTTGAGAGAGACCATCTTCATCCTACGCCTCCAACGGATTGATAAACCTTAGGTCATCCACTTGAGGGAAATTTGCTACTGTCCTACCAACCTCTGCACTTGGAGGCCCAACAACGTCTACAAGAAGAAGGTTGCGTAGTAGACATCAAGCTCTTTTCTGGCGCCATTGCCGGGGAGGTGAGTGCTTGAAGGTATATCCTTAGATCTTGCAATCAAATCTTTTTGTTTCTTATTTTATCACTAGTTTAGTCTATAAATAAAAACTACAAAAAAATGGAATTGAGTTTGTCTCATACGCTTCATCTTTTTAATATCTTTCGTGAGAATGATGGGAAGGAAAATTGTGCTCAAGTGCTAGAAGAAGAAATCTATAAAATGTTTGTCACTAAATCTTTGAATAATGAGCATGATTGCAATGTTGTTAGTATGAACTCTTTGAATATCCATAGTACTAATGATAATTGCACTAGTTATGATGAAAATGTCTCTTATAAGCATGTCAACTTTTGTGGAGTGCATGTTTGCATGAACACACCAAATAGAGAAGATAGATATTGTAAGAGGCATAAGCATTTAGAAACTAAATTGTTGCAAGAAAGGTTAAATGTGAGTGCTGAAAATTTATATTTCCTTTGCCGTACTTGTGAACTTTGCAATGAAAGTGGTCATTTACCTCTCCGATGCAAATTGTTTCATGACCGAATCGTGTCCAAAAATTATGATGATTTGATCTCCCTTACACATTATAATGAACTTAGTTTGCTTATGGATTATGAAGAAATGAAACGTTTAATTAAGCACCTTCCAGAATTTGCCCGTTATAAACTTCTTGAGTTTGATCTAGAGGAAATTTATATGTATTGTGCGGTGAATTGCATTGAAAATCCTTATATTGCCAATTACATAGAGAAAATAAAGCAAATAGAAGATGATGAGAATACTAATGAAAGGGAAGATACTTCCCATTATCTTCCTATTATTTCTTATGATGAATCAGGTAACTAGGAGGAGCCTTCTATTCAACCAATCTCATCAATAAGGAGCTCAAAGAAGAGGGTTGAACCCACACATGATGTGAGGAAGAAAAAGAAAACAACGGAGCAGCAAAGGTAGAAAGGTATCCCTCCCAAATTATATTGGTCCTACTACTCATTGTGATGATGATAATTGCTATACTATTGGTGCTATCCATACTATTAATGATGAGAGTGATTATGCTTATGATATGAAAAGGCCCAAGCTTGGGAAAGCTATGTTTGATGAGGATGACATATTTGAGAATATATTTGCTGAAATTAATGTTTGTCCCAAGCTTGGGGATGCTACGTTTAATGAAGATGATATTTTTAGCCTCCCAAGTTTTGATATGCAAAGTTGTTATGATGATAGCATGCCTCTTACCTATGATGATTATATTGATGAAAGTGGGTTTGGAAGAGTGTCAACTTTAGGAAGTAATGATCCCACTATTTTGGAGGATGTTGAATCTTATTGTGATGAATATGAAAGTGGATTTGGAAGAGTGTCAACTTTATTTAGTGATGATTCCACTATCTTAGAAGAGGTTTCAATCGATTATGATGAGAACAAAGTTGCTACTTATGATGATTATTGTGATGAAACTTATGCTATAAAAAGTAGTGATGATTATATTTATAAAACTTGTCATGATTGTGATTACCCCTTTTCTGAACATTACTCTTTTAATGTGGAAACAATTTATAGTATTCAAGTCGCTTATGATACTCCCACTATTCCGAATAAGAAGAATTTCGCTTGTGTGGAGAGCAATAAATTTTCTATGCTTGTAGATCATGAAAAGAATGCTTTAGGTGATGGTTATATTGTTAAATTCATTCATGATGCTACTGAAACTTATTATGAGGGAGGAATATATGCTTGTAGGAATTTCAATAATATCAAGTTTCCCCTCTATGTGCTGAAAATCTTGAAGCTATGCTTGTTTTACCTTCCTATGCTAGTTGGTTATTGTTCCCATAAGTTGTTTGCTCACAAAATCCCTATGCATAGTAAGTGTGTTAGACTTAAATGTGCTAGTCATATTCTTCATGATGCTCTCTTTATGTTTCAATTCTTATCTTTTATGTGAGCATCATTGTCATCATCATGCCTAGCTAAAAAGGCATTAAAGAAAAGCGCTTGTTGGGAGACAACCCAATATTTAACCTTACTGTTTTTGTGTGTCCACATGATTATGCTACTGTAGTAATCATGTTTTATAGCTTTAGTTTCAATAAAGTGCCAAGTAGAACCTTCGGGAAGACTTGGGTGAAGTCTATATGATCTTGCTGTAAAAAACAGAAACTTTAGCGCTCACGAGATTAGCTGCCATTTTTTGCTGGAGAGTGATTTTATGTTGATTATTTTTTCAGATGATTAATAGACAAATTCTTCAGGTCCCCCTATTTATTTCAGAATTTTTGGAGTTTCATAAGTATACGTTTGATACAGATCACTACAGACTGTTCTGTTTTTGACAGATTCTGTTTTCATTGTGTTGTTTGCTTATTTTGATGAATCTATGAGTAGTATCGGAGGGTATGAACCATAGAGAAGTTGTAATACATTAGTTTTAACACAAATATAAATAAATAATGAGTTCATTACAGTACCTAAGTGGTGATTTATTTTCCTATACTAACGGAGCTTACGAGTTTTGTTTTGAGTTTCGCGTTGTGAAGTTTTCAAGTTTTGGGTAAAGATTCGACGGACTATGGAATAAGGAGTGGTAAGAACCTAAGATTGGGGATTCCCAAGTAACCCCAAGGTAATATTCAAGGACAACCAAGAGACTAAGCTTGGGGATGCCCCGGATGGCATCCCCTCTTTCGTCTTCATTCATCGGTAACTTTACTTGGAGCTATATTTTTATTTACCACATGATATGTGTTTTGCTTGGAGGGTAAATTTTATTTTTTTAGTATTAGCTTGCTGTTATTTAGAATAATATTTTTCATTTATATTTTCAATAAAAAATGTCAAGGATAGCCTTTACCATGCTTATTTTGCAAGTATACATGTTGCTGTTTCAAAACAGAAAGTTTACCGCTGTTGCAAAAATTCCCTAGAAAAGTAAGAGAGTGATATAATGTTGAATCTTTTTGCATAATGAGCTATGATAAATATTTTACAGCTTAATATTTTTCTTATAAGTTTTGGAGTTAGGTAAGTATGATAAATCTTGCATTCTTTACAGACTATACTGTTTTGGCAGATTGCTGTTATGTTTGCATTGTTTGCATATGCTTGCTTGTTTAATGATTCTATTTGAGGATAGGAGTATTAAATATGCAGAGACATTTAGTATGCAATGTTGAATAATAATTTTAAGTAATATGTTACAGTAGAAAATGATAAGGTTTTTGCATTGTTTTATACTAACTTATCTCACGAGTTCTTGTTGAGTTTGGTGTTAATGAAGCTTTCGAGATTTAGGAAACCGGGATATAAAAGGAATTAAGGAGACACAAAAGCTCAAGCTTGGGGATGCCCAAGGCACCCCAATATAATATTTCAAGAAGTCTCAAGCATCTAAGCTCGGGGATGCCCCAGTAGGCATCCCACCTTTCTTGTTCAACAATTATCGGTTAGTATCGGTTGAACCTAAGTTTTTGCTTCTTCACATGAGTCGTGCTATCCTTGCAATGCCATTTTATTTTGTTTTGCTTGCTGTTTGAATAAAATACCAAGATCTGAAATTCTTTAATGAGAGAGAGTCTTCACATAGTTACATAATTATTTAACTACTCATTGATCTTGACTTATATCTTTTGGAGTAGTTTGTCGTTTGCTATAGTGCTTCACTTATATCCTTTTAGAGAACGACGGTGGTTTTATTTTGTAGAAATTAATGAACTCTCATGCTTCACTTATATTATTTTGAGAGTCTTAAACAGCATGGTAATTTGAATGAAAACTATCATAGAAGTGAGTTGGATGCTATGATCAATTTGATACTTGATAATTGTTCTGAGATATGGAGGTAGTGATATTAGAGTCATGCTAGTTGATGTAAATGTGAATTTAAAGAATGCTTGTGTTGAAGTTAGCAAGTCCCGTAGCATGCACGTATAGTAAAAGTTGTGTAACAAATTTATTGCATGGGATGCTCTTTTGATTGCCTTCCCTTGTGTGGAGGTCGGGGGCGCGCGATGGTTAACTCCTACCAACCTCCCCCCTAGGAGCATGCGCGTAGTGCTTGGTTTTTGATAACTTGTAGATTTTTGCAATAAATATGTGAGTTCTTTATGACTAATGTTGAGTCCATGGATTATACGCACTTTTATCTTTCCATCATTGCTAGCCTCTTCGGTGCCATGCATTGCCCTTTCTCACCTTGAGAGTTGGTGCAAACTTCGCCGGTGCATCCAAACCCTGTGATACGATACGCTCTATCACACATAAAACTCCTTATATCTTCCTCAAAACAGCCACCATACCTACCTATTATGGCATTTCCATAGCCATTCCGAGATATATTGCCATGCAACTTTCCACTGCTCCGTTTATTATGACACGCATCATCATTGTCATATTTCCTTGCATGATCATGTAGTTGACATCGTATTTGTGGCAAAGCCACCATGCATAAATTTTTATACATGTCACTCTTGATTCATTGCCCATCCCGGTACACCGTTGGAGGCATTCATATTGAGTCATATCTTGTTCTAGTTTCGAGTTGTAATTCATGAGTTGTAAATATATAGAAGTGTGATGATCATCATTGTTAGAGCATTGTCCCTAAAGAAAAAAAGAAGAAAGGCCAACAAGAAAAAAAAATAAAGGCCAAAGAAAAAAAGGAAAAAGAAAAAAAAGAAGAAATGCCAAAAAAAAGAGAAAGGCCAAAGAAAGAAAACAAAGAAAAGGAAAAAAAGAGAAAAAAATAAAAAGGGGACAATGTTACTATCTCCTTTTCCACACTTGTGCTTCAAAATAGCACCATGTTCTTCATATAGCGAGTCTCATATGTTGTCACTTTCATATTCTAGTGGGAATTTTTCATTATAGAACTTGGCTTGTATATTCCTACGATGGGCTTCCTCAAATGCCCTAGGTCTTCATGAGCAAGCAAGTTGGATGCACACCCACTAGTTTTCTTTTGTTGAGCATTCATTTATAGCTCTAGTGCATCCATGGCATGGCAATCCCTACTCCTCATGTTGACATCAACTGATGGGCATCTCCATAGCTGGTTCATCGATATCTCATTTCCCCATACGTAGAAAGGGTCGAAGCGCGGATCTTTACCAATGACATATGTACCTAAAAGCACCAAGTTAATATTAGAATCTAAACACCAATTGCACAATGATGTAGTACAACACTCTTCTATAATATCTTATAACATCCAATATACTCACATATTAGATGAATTAACATCTTATATTATGGGCTGGAAGGAGTTTATTGCATTCTTATAAATTATCGGCTGATTAACTGTTGATGTATCCATGGTTTAGAGTTAGTTTGATCTAGTTCGGTCTCAAATAGCCCTAAAGTATATCTAAACATGAGGGCTTGTTTGAGCTAGTTGCATCTATAACCCACCCAAAAAAACTATCCAACCCAAGAGGTGCTAATTGGAGCTAGTTCTCCTAGTGCATTTATTGCCAATCTAAGTATCTAACCCTGTCATCCAAACAACACTTTGGATGGAGTTAGTTCAGGGTTAGTCATGAGCTAGAAACTAGCTCTAACATCTAAGCTAAGTTGAGTATCCAAACAGGGTTGTTGTTGTTGTTGTTGTTGTTGTTGTTGTTGTTGTTGTTGTTGTTGTTGTTGTTGTTGTTGTTGTTGTTGTTGTTGTTGTTGTTGTTGTTGTTGTTGTTGTTGTTGTTGTTGTTGTTGTTGTTGTTGTTGTTGTTGTTGTTGTTGTTGTTGTTGTTGTTGTTGTTGTTGTTGTTGTTGCTGCTGCTGCTGCTCTTCTAAGTGTATCTAGACATCATCAGAACATTAAGGTAACACTCTTCCTTGTTGCTATGCAGCCTAGGGTGCATATGTAGACATTAAGTACAGTGCATGTTGCTATGTAGCCTCAGATATATTACATATGACCCTAGATAACCTAACGATAAATGGGTTGCAGATATATTCAGTTAAAAGTCCGATTCACTGATTAGTCCCTTATCAGTACCCGGCCTATATGGTACCAGCTACCAATATCCTGAATAGTGAGTATATATAAGCCATGGGATGAAACTAACCTCGATGGAAAACAACAGTTGTTCCCAAAATTGCCCTGTGTAGGTACATCAAGAAGCATGTTAAGCATAACATGCTAAACATCAACCAATATTATCCATGGTAGACAAAATAATCTCCAAAAGATAGCTTCAGTGTGCAGGTTTAAGCACGCTAGTAAAGCAAAACAAGTGAAAAGGTGTGTTAACTACAACAAGCCTAACATTTAACAACAAGCAAACATAGTCATTCAAACTGGTATTGTGTCGGTCTAAGTACACTGGTTATTGTTGAACAAAAATGGAAAGGCATGTTTAACTACAAGATGCAGCAACCAAATTTAGTCATTCATGCCCTGTTTGTTTCAGCTTCGCTTGGATTTTAATCACCTATGGATTCACTTCAGTAGTGAAGCTGTTTCTACGAATCAGCTTCACCACCGAAGTGCACTTTGAGGTGCTTCAGGAACTTGCACTAAAAATGACCCAAATCCAGATCCAGCTTCACTGGCAAAGCTGATTCCAAATAGCAGCTTGTTTCAGATTACAGATTCGGCTTCACTGGCAAAGCTGAATCTAGTCCCAAAATCTAAAACAAACAGGGCCATAGTGTTATTGTTGAAACTGGTTTGATGAAATTGAACTGCACAGTTCATACTTGCACATATAGAACATTACGTTGTGAATAACTAGAATAAACAAGGCATACTACAAACAACTAAATATAGCATTTGAAACTGGACCTATGCTAATACAAACAACAGAACAATAAAAAAACTTTAAAAGTGGCATATGCTAGCTATAACAGGCTTAACAGCAAGCAAATATATGCATTCCTATCGGTATGTTTAAAACTGGATTGATGAAATGTACTGCACAGGAAATAATTGCACATAAAGAGCATCGCATTGTGAACAATTGAAATAAACAAGGCATACTGCAAACAACCAGATATAGCAATTAAAACTAGACATATTCTCACTACACTACAAAAGGGACTTGACAAAACAAATCATGGGTTCCCCCTGTGAAGAGGCACGACAAAACAAATCATGGGTTTCCTCACTTGTCATAGATGGGCTCGTTCCCGTGGGAAGAGCATGGACCCTGGATGCGCTCCATGTTGTCACAGATGGGTTCCTTCCCCTTGGAAGAGCACGACTATAGGGTGCCCTCCCTGATGTCGCAGACGGGCTCTTTCCCCTTGGAAGAGCGGATGGGCTCTTTCCCCTTGGAAGAGCCGGAGAGGGTGCCCTCCTTGTGGTCGCCGTCGATGAGGTCTAACTTGGAAGCTGTGGATCCCAAGCCAGCGTCACAGAACATGTCCTTCGGAAATGACAAAAGGGGCTCGATGGCAATGTAGGATGGCAAGTTTTTGACAGTGAGCCAGAGGAGATCAGCGGCGTGGCCATGCATGAGATCGACGACGGTTGAACCGGAGAGGTTGGGGTGGGCCACTTAACCTGTGACATAGCCCGCCTCAGGCCGTCACTGTCGATGACCTCAATGTCTTAGCCGGCCCTCGACTCTTCCAATTTCTGGGTGGGCGGCGGAGACATGCCCGCATACTCTAGTCCGCTACTTGAGTGCCTACCGCCAGTAATGGTCGCCAGCTTCCTTGGTGACGTCGGGCGAAGAGACCGCGATACACCTCTTTTGGGTCAGTCGCTCCTCGAGCTCCACGGGAAGCATAACTGGGCTTAGGCTGCGACGCTCTGGAGTGAGGGATGGGGATGGGGATGGGGATCTATGGGGAAAGGGCATTTGGCAGGCGTCATCTAAGAAACTCAGGGCGGCCTTGGTATGGAGATTGGTGGGTAAGTTGCACGGGCAAACCGGCAGATGTTGACAACGGAGGTCTCGCAGCAGCGGCGGCGGGGAACTTGCTAGGGTTTCGAGGGAGGGAGGGTGGGTGTGTGTGTGTGCGCACGCGCGCGCGCCTGAGGAGGTTTTGGTGTGTGTGTGTGTGTCTGTGGAGGGGGGCAGGGGGTGTGTTTGAGGAAATGACGCGGGTACTGAAAATTTTACTACGCGGGAGCCAAATGCCGGGGCTATTGTAAATTTTGATGATGGTGCATCGCACATGGTCCGGAGATAACAACCGTGTTATGAAACAGAAAAACCCTCAAGGCAGGCATATATTTTCCAGGGGCAGGCGGGATTCGGAACAAGAAACATCGCACACGGTTCAGAGATAATAACCGTGTGTTATGAAATAGAAAAACCCTCCTCGAGGCGGGCAAATATTTTCTAGGGATGCAGGTGGGATTGGGAAGAAGAAACATCGCACACGGTCCGGATATAACAATTGTGTGTTATTAAATAGGAAAACCCTCGAGGCGGGCAGATATTTTTGAGAGGGGGAGCCTCGTGGAGCCCAATGTACTGTGCGGATGTGTGTGTGACAGGGGCACCGGAGTGGCACACCATTAGTTTGAGTGAACCGTGTTTGTTGCGTCATCCGACTTGTCTAATGTTCATAAATTTGGCGAAAAATGATGCGACAGAGGGTCAGAACACGAAGAACTTGTATCTGGACCAAATTTATATGTATGAAAAGGGTGGTTTGATTTTCAAATACCTAATGCAACTTTGATGTCGCACCTATCTCGCAAAGCGCACGGTATTGCTTGCCCCCCCTCATGTCGGCACGAAGGGAATCCTAAGCTATGAATGCATTCCCCGCCCCCCAACCGAGGCTCATCTAGCAAAGTGCAGCTAGCAGCCCCCCTCCCTCATGTCGGCACGAAGG
>NC_057795.1:380338522-380356582 GCF_018294505.1 Triticum aestivum | reverse complement strand
CCCAACCAAGGCTCACCTAGCAAAGTGCGAAGAAGCTAGCAGCCCCCTCCCTCGTGTCGGCATGAAGGGAATCCTAAGCTATGAATGGATGCACCCCAACCGTGGTTCACCTAGAAAAGTGCGAAGTTGCTAGCAGCCCCCCTCGTGTCGGCACAAAGGGAATCCTAAGCTATAAATGCCCCCCTAACCAAGGTTCACATAGCAAAGTGCAAAGTAGCAGCCCCCCCACACTTTTAGTCGGCAGGCTAGAGAGGCATCTCACCAAGATTGATCGTAAAAAGTACCAAGAATAATCCACCTTGGTCGTACAACCTCTCTCTTGTTGCTGGTCAAAGTGATGGTCGTCCATGCGGCCCCAGATAGGCTAGCTCGCCAATAATCACGCAAGTAGCTAGTCCCCGAACACAACCACTGCATGCGTGTGGCCCAAACATATGTATGGATCATGTGTGTTTTTAGTACACAATGGAACAACTTTGATGTGGCACCGTGATTTCGAACTAGAAATCCCCACACTGAGTGAGGGTTAGGTTGATGATGCATATGTATGTTACACCACACTTCAAGCCAACAACGGGGATTCATGCATGCATGCATGCATAGTATATGCGCTCAAATTTCAATTAGGTCTGAATCTCACCATGACCTATACTACGATAACACGAACCAAATGAAGAATCTACCATGGCAACCTATCTTGTTGTCGGTCAAGGTGATCATGGATGTCCACGCAGGCCCATGAATATATAGGCTTGTCGCCGATAACCACACGAGGGAGTGTATCATTCGAAGACAACCACTACATGCATATGTATGAAGGTGATGCGTGCATGCATGTTTGAATACCATTTCACAACATTGATGTGGCACGTGCGTCGAAAATCGTACACTCTCCCCACACAGAGCGAGATTGGTTCATGATGTGCCGTTGTACTAGCCACTTCGACTCGATGTGAGGGATTCATGCATACACATGCATGCGTGTGTGCTCATATATATGTGTACATCAAAATTTTTGCTTGTAAATATGGTATATATCTGAGTGTGTGCTCATATATATATATAACGTACATCAAAATTCACATGCATGCGTGTGTGCTCATATATATATACCATATTTACATCAAAATCGTACACATGCATACCGTACTTACTGTTGTGTGATGTTTGAATAGCCATTGTCACAATTTTGATGTGGCACATGCCTCGAAAACTGAAAAGTCCCGACACTGAGTGAGGTGTACTTGTTCACGGACGCGTATATATATATATATATATATATATATATATATGTGTGTGTGTGTGTGTGTGTGTGTGTGTGTGTGTGTGTGTGTGTGTGTGTGTTTTCGAGGACAAATGTTTCCTACAAGCAGTGGTAGTTACCACCACTTGCGTTTTATATGTTGTATATAGTATCTGTCAAAATTGAAAGTATGTACGTGTAATATGTAGTATATAACAATGATTAGGTAGTATATATACTAATTTTTAGGTAGTATATATCATGTTTTGAGTATGCTCTTTTTTACGTACAAATATGTATGTATTTCACAAATATAACAAAAACTATGGGTTCATATGTAATTTTTCATGTAACTTGCTTTGAAATATCTTAGATATAGTATATGAATATATTTAAAATAATAAAGTAGTATATATAGTATCACATGGTAGTATATGAGATATATGGGATAACTACCACCAGGTGGTGGGATGAATTTTCCATATATATATATATATATATAGGTAAAATGTTTGGGGCACGAGCACCTAGCTAGTTCTACATTAATGCGTCGTGGATCCAAACCCATTAAATTTTGCATGCAAGATTTTTTCATTTATGATATTTCCCTTCCAAGGTTAGCACGTATGCATTTGTTTCCAAATAATACACGCATGCACAACTTCCGTTGCGTGCATGATCTCCATTTAATTCTTTCCAAAATAAAAGTATGTACATACAAAATCAATATACTCGAATGTGAAATATCCAGAATTTCGAGAGGATGGACTATCGTTCCAATATACTTCAAAGGTATGTACATATACCCAATATATTAGTGCGTGCATACATATACTATGCATGAGAATTGCGCATGCGTACCCTACAAAAGGTAGTACTATTCTATGCATATACCTTACACAAATTATACCCCAAAAATTGTTACGTATGTAAAAAATCTGACATTTATATATTATAAAGAGAAATTTATGAGTACATACCAATATTATTTTTTTAATTATATTCTCATATTACTAGGGCATAACATTATAATAGTGTGTAACATGCTTTAAATAGTCTAACGAATCAAACATCATATAATAACCTAATATTATGTTTTGTATGAGAATTGTATCATATTCTCATACATAGAGACATGCTCGAGGTTTCAAATACCTACTAACGAGACACAATGTATATACCCAAAAATATCATGGGTATGCAAATATCTCAAAACATGTTGAGTATGTGCACAAATCCGGTACAAAAAATGATACACTCTTTTCTAGTACATGTATTCTCGTTCAAGACATACCCGTAAATGATACTTGCGACATTCCCAAAAATGATATGCCCCCAGATATAATTAAAATGTGGCATACTCAAAAGTTATATACCCAATAACATTATACTCGCATGTGATGTATCTCAACTTTAATATGCAGTGCCGGTTGAAAATATGTCAAAGATAGGTATATATACCTAAGACGTTTGTACATGTATATATATAGTATACACAAGGACTGCACACACATACCTCATAAAAGTACTAAGGCTGTATGTATATACCTTAAGAGGACTTTCCATTCTTACGTACGATGAAATAAATTAAGAAGAAATTGTAGTTATCACTTTCCTATTTGACGGATGACATTAAGACACATAAATCATACATTTATTGTTACTTACCAATTATTTACATAAAGCATATATGGAAGGTGCTTAATGTACTCGCACCCTTTACAATCTGCATGCATCAGTCTAAGATCTAACGGTCACGGCGTAAGGAGCCTGGGCACCTAGGTGTCCCAAACTGTCGTCCTATATATATATATGCATTAGCACTGCCCATGTAATTCACAAATTAATATATATATGCTAGTCCCCTCCCACCTCTTTGACCCGTACTATATACCATCATAACACAAACAAAAAAGATTCTACCTTGCTGGTAAAATTAACCTCACTACCGGCTATTCGTCAAAGTGATGGACGACGACCTCGCAGGCCCACAGAAAGCATCATATGCGAGTATTGAGTGTCATGTAGGACAACCATCAACTACATGTGGCCAAAACATGTATGTATGAAAGGGTTGTGTAATGTTTTAAATTATGAATTCACGACTCTGATGTGGCACCAGCCTGCCTAACAAAACGGCCAACCCACACGGCCACTCGCCACCCCAGACACACACACACCCACACCCACACCGCGAATCCACCACAACTACGATGCATATTAAATTAATTATCCCGCGGTGAACATATATATGTTACCAAAGGAAGGACGTTTTAATTTCAAAAAAAATTCAGAGATCATTAATATGTTTTAGTACATTAATTGATTGATTTTCTATGGGTATAATGTGCAAAAATCAAATTCAATCTATATGCACACATGGCAGTGCACCTAAATGGATTGCAAAAACACATGTATCTCACTGGGTGCATGTTTACTCCCCGTGCAAAAAATTTCAAACAATGAGAATCATGATTTTTAAATTCTAGTACATGCAAAACTTATTTGAAGTTCATGAAACTTATCATGTTGTTATATGGACACCAATACAAAGTTGCATTGTACTTTTTTTGGTCAAATTGAGATTAGTTTTGATGTAATCTTTATCTAATTACAAACGGGAGATTATTAATAATTGGGAACCAATATCCCAAACGGACTGTTTATTCGAACCATGAGCGTTAGACCAACAATGGATACGTGCCATGCTTCGGTTAAGCAAAAAATAAAGTGGCATCATTAATCTTCCAAATAGAAAAACAATATGCGTGCTGCCACACGATCCGTGTATCGTGCGAGCAAGCGTGAACTGACGGGATGCATGCGACCAGTCCGCCGCGTAGGCAGACCGGGAGCGTGCGTGCAGGTGTGTGAATTAACGGAGGCGTGCTCGCTGCGCAGTGTCATCGGGAGGCGTGCGAGTAGCTATATGAAACGACGGTAGGCATGCCAGCAGTCTAGTGCGCAGGCTCATCGGGAGGCGAGCCAGCGGTTTGACCGCCGCCCACCTCTCTCCCACTACTCCATATTAACGGTGCGCCCGAGTGACCGCACCCCCCATCCTCGCCACACACACAATCCCCTCTCTCCGCTTGCATCCTCAACACCGCTCTCAGTCATCAAAGCCATCAGTGTATGAGGATGCCACCGAAGCGCCCCATCAGAGGGAGTGGCGACGTCGGGGCTGCTAAAGCGCCGAAGCACGGCGTGGAGATGGAGAAAGTGGTTGCCATCACTGCCGGCGAGTTATTGCTGCAACCTGATGTCGTCGACAACATCGAGTTTCCACAGCCGAAGGCGGAGTTCCACACCGACTCTGGTGACGACTCGGGCGACGACTCCGACGACCACTCCGGCGACGACTCTGACTCCGGCGGACAATTGGTTAGTCATCTATCCCCATTTATGTGTCAAATAGATCCTAGGGTTTCTCTGGTTACTCCTTCCTCCCCCTTTTTGGAATAGAAATCCTATGGTTATGTTCTCCCATTCCATGAAATCTGAGTAAGTTTCGTTAGATCCGTGTAGTGTATTGATTGTTTGAATGGTACAAGTGATAAGTGATTAGTTATTTCATCTGTGGAAATGATTTCTGCTAGTAATCTGACTAGGGTTAGTTTTCATGCTAATAATTCCTAGCCAAGACTTGACAATTGATTTTGAATGACCTACATATGTTTGTGCCATTGTTTTCTTCAAGATTGGTCTGTACATAGACAAATATGCTTAAAAATCGAACCATAATCTCTGGATATGTATAAATAAATAGCCATAAATTCCTAATCCTACTTCACGGCATGTAATCGTTGATTTGATGCCAATTTTTGGCAACTACCAAATATTCGCTAGAGATTAGTTTGTACCATTAATTTGACGCCACATTTTTTTACTATTTATATAAGTGTTGTCTGACGATGTGGACAATGAGGATGAAGATGTCCAGAGGAGGTACAAGATTCAAATCCCGAGGGAGCTTTATGCGGGAATGCATAATAGGCGTATTAGGACCTGGTACAACAGCTATGGATGCCCATTTTGCAACCACAAGCTTCATGACGCGTATCAAAGTGTTCTGGCGCATGCAAGAGGACGGGCCGTTGGCTCCTTCAAGCAGAAGTATGCTCACATGGTGGAGCACGACGCGTACGCCGAGTACCTGGAGAAGCTTCAGGATCGTGCCAGCTTGTGAGATGAGATGTTGGATCGAACTATGTACGCTTGAGCATGCTTAATGATGGTTGAACTATGCTTGTGTACGTGTACGCTTATTATCTATGTCTGAGTATGTTTAATCTATGTTTACTTATGTCCAACTATGGGATATGGATGCAATCAGTTCGGTTGATGGAATCTACCTGTCCTTGTTTATTGGTCCCCTTTGTAATTTGTGTTAAATGTTGACCAAAGATTAGCTGACAAAATGTTAGTGCAGGTCAGCAAAAATTATATTGTTTGATGCGTATTTGAACATAGTGTTCAATGATATAATTTTTAGTGACGTGCATAAACATTTCTTAGTCAAATATTTGGTTGAAATCTGGTACAAATTACAGAGGGGACCAATAAACCAGGACGGAGGTAGTACGTCAATCACACATGGTTCCCAAAATTGGAACCGTGTGCAATGACTTTTGTTTTGCTTGTTGCGTTAATCACACACGGTTGGCTCTAGCAAACCGTTGCCTCCGAAATTCTTTGTGGGACAGAAAACCCTCACCACCCAATTCAAAAAAGAAAAAAGAAAACCCTCGCCATCCCCACGTCACAAAAACCCTCACCCCCGCCCGCCACCCCATGCCTCCAGTTCCCATTCACACCCGCACAAGCTCCTCCGTGTCTATGCATGGCACCGCCTATCGCGACGGTAACCACTATGCTCGATGCCTGCTGCCGCCAGGCTGCCGGCAAACCCGACCGCATTTCGCCACTTCCGCTTGCTGCCGCCTATCGCCATCGACTTTCTCGATGCTGCTCGCGGTCAATCCAGCTCCGCTTGGTTGGGGAATCTGCTGTACTGAGGGTTTTTTCTCATGGATGACAAGGTAACTTTTTTTGAAAAGGGGCGCTTTATTACTTAAAATTTTTAAGCATTACACCCGACCTCTGCATAACTAAGATGCACACAGCCAAATAAGTTTCACTCACACAATAAAAAAAGGCAAAATACAAAGAGACATGTAGAGTCCTTATAACACCTAAAGCGTAGGGGGGGGGGGCAATCCTAAGATCATGCTGCCACCCATGTTGGGTAAAAGTATCCCTGGCCGTAGCCTCTAATCATGTACACACCTCCGTAAATAGGTCTCGATTCTCCATGCGTTGTAGAGAGGACCATAAACGAAGAGTCCCGATACATCTGTAGATAACCTGCATCAGAGAAGTACTTTTATCATTAAACAACTTATCATTTCTACATAGCCAAAGCGACCAAATAACAGTAAGCGCTCCCACCCTAAGTAGCGTTCTAAACTTGTGATCAATCCCATGTAACGAGTTGCCAAATACATTAGCAACACTACAAGGAGGATACAATCCAGAAGCTAATTGGATGACTCACCATATAGAACGAGCCAATTTGCACTGGAAGAATAAATGTTTTATTGTCTCATCATCGTGACAAAAGACACATTGCTGACTTCTATGTCAATTCCTCTTAATACTGTTATCTTTAGTAAGAATAACTCCGCGACGAAGATACCATGTGAAGATTTTATTCTTAAGAGGTATCTTCATCTTCCAGATCTATTGGTTATTATCAACTGGCACATCAGACTGGATTAACGCTCTATACATGGACTCCACTGAGAATTTTCCATTCCCATGGAGATTCCATTGGAATACATCAGACCCATGTGACAATTGCACCATAGACAACCGCTGGAGCAGGATGTTCCGCGATTGGAGTCTGGGTCCAATTATTTCTCTTCTGAAAGTCACATTTGGCGGAAATGATTCCAATACCGTGGCGATAGATTCACCCTTGTGGCGCACAATATTGTATAGAGCCGGATATTGTTCCTGGAGTGTGGCATTTCCTAGCCACTTGTCCTCCCAGAATCTAATTTCTGAGCCGTCCTTAATCGAGAAGGATCCATAGCAGAAGAAATACTTCTTCGTAGCCAATGGACCCGCCCAAAAGTGGGAATCCCCAGGCTTCCGTATACTTGGGATACCACCTTCGAACCCACATATTTCCTCCTCAGGAGGGTTTGCCATACACAATCTTCCGTTAGTAATTTGAACAACCATTTGCCGAGGAGGGCCCTATTCTTAACCTCAAGGTCATGAATTCCCAACCCTCCTTGGTCTTTGGGATGGCAAATCACACACCATTTAGCCAGTCGATATTTCTTTCTCTCGCTATCTCCTTGCCAAAAGAATCTTGATCAAAAATAATCCAATCTATGTAAAATTCCTTTCGGCAACTAGAAGAAGGAAATCATATATAGTACCATATTACTTAGTACTGAATTTATGAGAACCAATCTTCCACCCAGAGATAACAGTTTTCCTTTCCAACTACTAAGTATTTTTTGCATTCTCTCCTCGACGTGTTTCCATTCAACATTTGTGAGTCTCTAATAATGTATCAGTATCCCAAAATATGTGATTGGAAACTGGCCCAACCCGCATCCAAATAGTTCAGCATACAAGTGGGCCTTGTCTTGAGCGTCGCCAAAGAAAAACAATTCACTTTTATGAAAATTGATCTTAAGACCCGAGAGTTGCTTGAATGTTGATAAAATTAATTTCATATTTCTCGCTTTTTCAAGGTCATGATCCATGAAGAGAATCGTATCCTCGGCATACTGAAGTATAGAGAGACTACCATCAACAAGATGATTTACTACCCCATCAATTTGGCCATCAATCTTAGCACGCTCAATCATGACCGCTAGCATATCCACCACTATATTGAATATCATGGGCGATACCGAGTCACCTTGTCGCAATCCCTTCTTCGTTTGGAAATAGTGTCCAATGTCATCATTGACCTTAATGGTAACACTACCTCCAGAAATGAAGCTATGGATCATTGCGCGCCACTCTATAGAAAATCCTTTCATTCTGAGAATCTATTGAAAAAAGGGCCACTTGACTTTGTCATAAGCCTTTTCAAAGTCTATTTTAAGTACCACCCCGTTCAACTTTTTTCGGTGTAATTCATGGACCATTTCATGAAGGATAAGAAATCCATCTAGGATGTGTCTGCCTTGCATAAAAGTTGTCTGTGAAGGATGAACCACATATTCAGCGACCGAATTTAGCCTAATAGTTGCAACCTTCGTGAATATTTTAAACTAACATTAAGGAGGCAAATAGGTATATATTGTTGTATCCTTTCAGCCTCCTTAACCTTAGGTAATAAAATAATCTCACCGAAGTTTAAGCAAAACAATTCTAGTTGGCCAGCATGTAGGTCGCTAAACAAAAGTAGGAGATCTGGTTTGATGACTTCCCAGAAGTTCTAATAGAACTCTATGGGAAAACCATCTGGACCCAGGGCTTTATTATGCTCCATTAGGAAAATTGCCTCTCTAACTTCTTCCTCGGTGTATGGGGCTGTTAGTAGGTTGTTTTCCTCATGAGATACTTGGGGGATGTTATCTGTTCGAGACTCATCCATAGAGAAGTTTCATTCCTCTGGGGCTCCGATTTTTTTTATAGTAGTTAGTGATATAAGATTTAAGTTGCTCATGCCCCTCAATTGTGCCCTCAACCTGTTGTAGGGAATGAATAATTTACTTCCGGTGTCTGCCATTGGCGACTCCATGGAAAAATCTAGTATTTGAATCACCTTTCAGGATAAACTGAGAGTTAGAATCTTGATACAATTTGAGTTCCTCTTCACGCAACATGTTAGCTATCTGTGCATTCGAATGACTCTTGATCTCGATTTCATGCTCAGATAGAGGTCTAACCTCTGGCAAAGCTTCTAATTCATCAATGGTAGATGAAAGACGAAGATTCTCCTTTTTGAGGATACCCACTGTATGCCTAGCCCAACCACCAAGGAATTTACGTAATGCACGCATTTTGTTATTCCATCCGTGTCTTGGGGTAGGCCCAGCTACCGGTTTCTCCCACACCTCCTTGACCATGTCATGGAAGCCATCCCGAAGCAACCACCCAAGTTCAAACTTGAACTTGCGTTTGTGTTGTGGTCGTGGCAACCCAGTGGTTAGGAGAATGGGTGCATGGTCTGATATAGCCTCAATACGAGGTAGAGCACGAACAGACACCATAGGAAATTTAGTTTCCCAGTCATTATCCATTAGAACGCGATCTAGTTTCTCATATGTCGGTTCCGGAAGACTGTTTGCCCAAGTGAATTGTCTTCCAATCATGGAAACCTCTCTTAGATCTAGACTGTCGATGACAATGTTGAAAAGGAAAGGCCAATGATTATCAAACCTGCTGTGGCTTTTCTCATTTGAAAATCGAAGCAAATTGAAATCCCCGCCTATAAGAATGGGATAGGGATTATCTTTCGCAAGATTAACCAATTCACGAAGAAAATCAGCCTTGAACTCATTCTGGACTGCCCCATACATGGCGACGAGGGTCCATGTGAAGTTGTTGGCCTTGTTGCGAATATGGAGTTTAATGTGAAACTCACCATCCGAACTAGCCAAAACATCCATAGTCCCCGTATTTACGCCAAGTAAAATGCCCCCAGAATGACCTCTAGGTGGTTGTGAAACCCAAGTAAAGTCTATCCCTCCCGAAAGACGGTTAAGCAGACTCACTGCAAAATCACGTCTCCCCGTTTCAGAGATAGCCAAAAAATCTAAATTGAATTCCCTATTACATTCTGAAATGAATAAATGTTTAGCCAAGTCGCGAAGACCTCTGCTATTAAAAAACATTCCATTCATGAGGAAACAATAGGAGATTTAGAACACTTCACCCTCTTATGGGACTTGCTAACTTTTTTCAAACATGCGGTCTTTGATTTACGTCCGGATGCTGTAAGCTCAATAAATGAACTAAGCCCGGGTTCATCTAGACCCACATCTGAAACCACTCCTACTAAATGAGAGAGTAGCTGACCATCTGATGTGGCATGCAGCTCCTCATCAATATGGGCGACATAAAACTTGCTAGAAACACGTGGAGTAACTTTCGATCGGTCATATTCCAAGTGTTTCAAAGCGTTAGTCAAAATAGATATATCCTTCTCATTCTTTCCAAGACTAACACCCACATTATTTAACTTACAAACAATGGCATTATTGGAAAAAGCTAAAAAGGATTTGGATGATGATGTAATACCTTGATTATCGAGGTTGAGCGCCGCTTTATGCCGCATAGCCTTAGCCAAGGAGTCCTCATCCGTGTCCATCCTCCCATCCTTAGCAACGGAGTGTCGTTTACTTCGGCGGGTGAGCATTAACCCGGATGAGAATTGATGCACAAGCTCCACTGTCGGAGAAGAGGACAGGGTGGAGTAGAAACCTCCTCCAGGGCAGTGTCGAACGCTTGTGCAGGTGATGACGTCGTCGAGGTCGATGTATCTGGATATGGTGACGAAGTAGCAGCGGCCAGTGTTGAGGCGGACATGTCCAGTTGTACCTGCACCTGACGATCCTCCAATGGTGCAGAAGCTTTCATCTACACTCCCAAAGAAAGGTCAACACGTACACTCCCATTGGTAGCATGCACGCTAGGCTCATCCTGAGTTGCTTGCTGAATGGGGGCCTCAAGGAGTGCGGCTTGCATGTTCCTTGCAGTAGTAGAGTGGGCGACCTCCTCCTGAGGTGCATTCTACCCCCTACTAGCAGCAGAAGACCGGACCGGCCAGTGCATCGGTACCACGTCCGGGCGCCCCGCCGTGCCGCATGCGGCCAGCACCGGCGTGAGGCCAGTGGGCAGCGCCGTCGTCGTCCATGTTGGCGAAGGGAGCTGCGACAAAGTCTCAGTCCATGTGGAGGTTGATGACAATGCCTTCGGTGATGGCCCTTGTGGCGAACGTTGGAGACATCCGCGTAAAGCGGAATTTGCTTGTAGTTCCGCAGCAAGCTCAATGCCTTGTTCATCTGTCTCCTTTAATCACCCGACGAAAATGGCCATGAATTCAATTTTATTAGAGCTGATTTGAGGGTTTTCTTTCATTCATAGAGTGTACAGTGCGCCGACACATCAGGACCTTGCGACCTCCGCCAGAGATTCCATCTCACCGTACCAGATGACTTGAGCATGTGCGCGATATGTTCATTCTCACCCTAAATCGGTTGGCATGACCTACTTTCCTGAAGATATTCTAAATATTGCTACGTTTGGATAAAAGGTGCCACATGCACCATATACGTCAAAGGGGATTTCCCCCCTCTTCTTTCTATATTAGGCAAATTAATGATGTATTGTTCTTTCGATTACTCTCATATTTCCATGACATCATGTTTACCCTATCTGTTTAATTATAGATTTTTGTCCTTCGATTTCAACTGCTGTACAGTTCTTTCAATTTGGGCCCATATTTGCATGTTACCATATTTTCTTTAACAAACCTACCATTTTCTACAGTGCATCCCTTGCTACACAACTGATTATGTAGTGCACAATTTTTCCCTTTACATAGATCAAGGCTGCATGGGTTTCATACTACACACAAACCATGGATTTACAATCGTTGCTACTGTAAGACTTGATGAACATGGTGACTCCTATTTTGGCACTGGCTTTTGGAAAGAAATTTCTAAGTTTTATGTACTGAAAGCTGGCACTAAAATTGGACTGCACACAAAAGGGCCTGGTCATGAGATATATGCTAACTTCCCTGACAAAATCATCCGTCCTGAGTTTATTCAAAGTAAGTTTTCTTTTCGACTATCTGCATGTTGACTTACCCATCAATGTTAAATGAATTGTGTAGTATTTAAGCAACCAATTGTTATTCCCTTTTCTTACTATATTCCTACCTAATAACTTCTAGTTACCAATACACTTTTCTATTGCCCTATTCTAACTAAATATTCCATGTACTCTCATTTCTATCAGAAAGCGTCGCTGACAAGGAGACTCCTGAGGTGGAGAACGGGGCTGCCAACAAGTGGAGGCGGGGCAAGCTAGAACCACAAGTGACTCCAGCAGGCATATACTTCATCAGCAACCTCCCCGATGATATGTTGACAGTCATCATCTCCCTGCTCCCAATCAAATGTGGGGTGCGGACAACCGTCCTTTCCCGGCGGTGGCGCCCCCTATGGAACTTCACCCCTCTCGACCTCATCGACACCCATGAGCTATGGCATGGCTATCCCAAAAGCTTGGATGCGTTCTCCAAGATCCTCGGTAGTCACCCTGGCCCAACCAGAGGCCTTAGAATGGGCAAGTTCCGTTCCAATGGCAGGGACTGAGCCAAGCTTGATGACTGGTTTGGATCCCCCGCCCTAGATCAGCTCGAGGAGCTCACTTTTGATGATGGGTATATGCGCTCGCTGCCAACGTCTGCGCTCCACCTCGCGCACATGCTGCACGTCGCCAAGTTCAGGAACTGCCACCCCCCCTTAATGACATGCCTGCTCTTATTCTACCACTATTGAAGTACCTCGAGCTCGTCGTTTTCTTCCTCTTAAACGGTGACATGGAGCACCTGCTCCATGGTTGTACTGCACTCGAGTACCTTCGTCTTCAGGCGATCAATGGGTTGAGTACATTCCACATCACCTCCATGACTCTCCGGACTATTTATGTGTGTTGCTGGTTTGGCAGGAAGACATCACAAGATGTGTACCACGGTATGGTCACTGAGGACACACCTGGACTTGAGAGATTACTTATACTTGATCAAGTAGGTCCAACAAGAATCAATATCATTTCTGCGGCGAAATTGACAGTGTTGGGTTACTCGTCTAACATATACTCCGAATTTGTTATTGGATCCACACCCGTTCAGGTACAACAGCCGCCTTCTACCTCTCCTTCTACAAATTAACATTATTTCTAATTTTGAAGATGTTTGTTCATCTATCATTTTGAAAATGATTCCGACAAGCCTGACTTTGAAACTGCGCATAGTGAAGGTCTTGGCACTAGAATCTATCGGCCCCAACTTGGAGCAAGTTGTCACTTTCCTGAGATGCTTTCCGTGCCTGGAGAAGCTACATATCGAGGTGATGTTCCTTTCCTGTTAAATGTTAACCATAAGGGAGTTCCATTTGTGACACCTTTTTCCAACTTTACAATGACAATGTACTACGATTTCTAAAGGATTCTTTTGGAGGATTTCAGTACATACATGTCTCCTTTTCCAAGTTTACAATGATAATGCTTGATCCATATGGTTACGATCCATATGCATTTTTTCTTTGGATTCATCTGTACTAGTTTTCTTAGGGAACTTTTCATCCACTCCAACATCTTGTGAAGATGGAAGATGGCATGTTAATGCCCATGTTACTCATGTCAGATCGAAGATGGCATGTTAGTGCATTTTACAAATCCTGCAAACCAAATAGGCCTGTAGTAGTGTTCAAAACTGCATCTAGGCACTAACACGTTTTCTTCTTTTGCAGATAAGATTTGGCCCAGTGGTGGATAATGTGATAGAATATAACAATCACGTCGAATGCTTAGATCTACATCTCTCAGAAATTACTTTGAACTCCTACCGAGGGACCTTACCGGAGATTATATTCGCCAGGTTCTTTGTTGTCAGAGCAAGGGTGCTGAAGGTAATGAGGTTTGCCCTACATTTATTTTGGAAAAATGAATGGTTTGTTGATCAGCGCCAACGCCTGTGGCAGAATGGAATAGGCTCCCAAAATGCTGAATTTCATTTTGGAACTTCAAATGACAAAGTAATCAGAACTCATTGTGTCACCCCATACATGACTTCTCAATGGCTGACCCCTTTGCAAAAGTTGTGAGGTTTCGAAACCAGACTTATAAGTGGTAATATTATTATGAACCTATCTGATATCTATGTTCAGTGGATCAGCGCGAGCGCTTGTAGCTGATGAGCTGAATTTCATTTCTAATATCAGTTTGAACCTTACAACCTTGGGATTCGAGCCATATAACTCTGGAATTTGAACCTTGTAATATTTCGAGCCTTTGTGGTACAATCGTTGAAATGGCATCGTATGAGACTCGTATATTGGTAGCACTATTTTGAACTTAATATGCAGTGGTCTTAGATTTGATTTTATTAACCATTCTCGAATCTGTTTACATTGTCGATCTCACAACACACGATCTGTATAGCTAACTCGACTGCGATCTTGGACATTATTACACACAGTTGGTTTCTTCCACCATGTGCCCTGTAGAGCGCAGAATTAATTATCGCACTCGAGTGTCCATCATCACCATTCTGTGTAACTTTGACCTCATCACCCATGGGTAAACTTACGACTGAAGTCATTCCACACACTTCGTTTTTACAAAGCTTTTTTGCCAATAAATGTGCATGATTTGTCCCTCTTCTAGCCAACGCGTGGCAAACCAAGTCGGGCGGGAAGCTTGTGCGGTAGAGCGGGAACAGGCTCACCGATGATACATTTGGTGCCTCTTTGAGCCCACGCATGGTCGAACTGCAGTGAGGTGTTGTCAAGCGTGCACTGGAATCCTCACTGCGGTGCGGTGTTGTCAAGCATGCACTGGAATCCTCCGCTATGAACGCCATGACCAGACGTGATGATTACAAGCCGCCTGGGCCCCATTTGTTGCGGCGGCTATTTAACCCTTGTGTCTCTTCAACCTTTCGATCACGCCCCACCATTGCAAGAAGCACACCCACCACGACAAATTCTTAGAGAGTATCCTGCGCGGCTCCAATGGCGCTCCGAGTGTCTGCCGACGACGAGCAATAGTTCACCATCCATGCCATGGTGGACACCCACCGAAGGGTCGAGGAGCTCTCGGTGGTGTACACCAACCACCCGGCCTGGGTGGAGCACTCCATCCGCATCATGGAGCCGTTGCTTGCTGACGAGAAGTACAAGGTGGTCGGGTTCGACATCGAGCACACCCGCGCTCGTGCCGGGTCTCGTTCCAAGGTTGTTGTTGCCCAGATGTGCGTGGGCCACCACGTCCTCGTCTACCACTACTGCTTGGCCACAAGGCCTTGCGAGCGTTTTGCCAGGTTTGTCAACATCCCCCGCTACATGTTTGCTACTGTCGACATCACCAACGATGGCAAGGTGCTCAAGAATTCAGGCATCGCCTGCCAGAATCTTGTAGACATCCAGGGCCAACACAAGATCTGGGGCAGCAAGGAGCATGACAAGGACTCACTGGTTCACCTTGTCGAGGCCATCATCAACCCCTACTACAGAGACATGAAGGATTCCTACAACAACGACAAGCGTGCCTGGCACTCGGCCTGGATGGAGAAACTCGACAAAGTTCATGTCGTGTATGCGGAAAAGGAGGCGTACACGTGCTACTACATGTCGACGGCTCTCCCCTGGCGGCCTCCGGGTCCAGCGAGGTACCGGTGTCCTCCTCGGCACCCCTGTGACGGTAGACGCCCGTCTTCTCGGAGCTCCCCTCCAGGACATGAAGAAGCAGGCCGTAGTCGTCGCCGGCCATGACCCCGCCGTCCTCCGTGCGCTCTGGGTGGAACTCGTCGTGGAAGGCGAACTCGGCGATGTAGCTGGCCCGGGAGGCAATCCGGCCGGCTTGCTCCTGCAACGGCTATTCCGAGCCGGCCCGCTGGCCCATCAACGCGTCAAGCTGTAGGTCCGGATGCCAAGACAGCACGAATCGGAGTGCCATCTCAGCACCGGCACGAGCGGCGGAGACGCGCCACTCATGGATCCGATCCGGTACCATCTCCAGCCAACGTGCCAGCCGCGTGAAGCTGTTTGGCTCGAGGGCCGCTGAACCCAGTCCCGGTCCGAGGGCCGCTGAACCCGGTCCGGGGGATGCTCAGCCCAACCCGGCCACCGTAGCCCTAGACCCGACCGTCGCCATCCTCGACCCGGGGGCTGCTCAACCCAGCTTGGGGGTTGCCAACTTGGAAACCGCCCCGGTGGTCGTCTTCGCCGTGGTAAAGGCTCCGTCTTGGGCCCTGCCAATATCAGAATTCCTGGAGAACGGGGTTCTCCCCATGGATGAGACCGAAGCCCAGCAAGTGCAGCGCCGGGCGTCCGCCTACAACATCATCAACAACGAGCTCGTCAAGTGCAGCTCCACCGGTGTCTTCTAGTGCTGTGTCGAGCAGGAGCAGGGCATCGACATCGTCCTCGACATACACCAGGGCGAATGCGGGCACCACACCGCGTCGCGATCCCTGGTGGCCAAGGCTTTCCGCCACGGTTTCTACTGGCCCACGGCCCTCCAAGACGCCGAGTCCCTCGTTCTCAAGTGTGAGGGGTGCCAGCGCTTCAACAAACGCAGCCACCAGCCGGCGTCAGCACTCCGCACCATTCCGATCGCCTGGCCCTTCGCGGTCTGGGGACTCGACATGGTGGGACCCTTCAAAACCGCCATAGGCGGCATGACGCATCTACTGGTGGCGGTGGACAAGTTCACCAAGTGGATCGAAGCATGGCCAATCAATAAACTGGATGGGCCAACAGCCGTCTGGTTCATCAAAGACATCGCGGTTCGCTACGGCATGCCGAACAACATCATCACGGACAACGACACCAATTTCTCCAAGGGCGCGCTCGAGCAATACTGCTCCGTCTCCGGCATCCGCCTCGATCTGGCCTCCGTTGCACACCCATAGTCCAATGGGCAGGTCGAGCGGGCCAACGGCCTCATCCTATCCGGCATCAAGCCGCGACTTGTCTAGCCACTCCTCCGCTCACCTCACAGCTGGCTCAACGAATTGCCGGTCGTTCTCTGGAGTCTCCGAACCATGCTGAATCGGTCGACCGGGTTCACCCCATTCTTCATCGTCTATGGACCCAAAGCCATCATCTCGACCGATGTCGAGTTTGACTCGCCGCGTGTCGCGATATACACCGAAGCCGAAGCCAAAGAAGGCCGTGAAGACGGCGTCGACTTACTCGAAGAAGCCCGCCTCCTGGCGCTCAGCCATTCAGCCATCTACCAGCAAGGCTTGAGGCACTACCAAAGCAAGAAGATCAAGCCCCTCACATTCCACGAGGGCAACCTCGTCCTCCGACTCGTCCAAGAGCAAGCCGGCCAGCACAAGCTGTCCCCTCCATGGGAGGGCCCATTCATCGTGAGCAGGGCCTTGTGCGATCGCAATGCTTACTACCTCATCGACGCGCGCAAGTCAAACAAGCGCAAGAGAGACACCGCCGGTGAAGAAATGACCCGTCCGTGGAACGCGGAACTCCTTCGCCCGTTTTACAGTTAGCCACACGAATGTATGTACCATCACCTTTTGTAAACGCATGAAACTATGGGGCCCCCGAACGAGACTTGGGGGCTGCCTTTTGTCGACCAACTTATTGTGTCCCTACTTTTTTGCATCACTATGCTCCTGAACCCGGCCACCGGTCCAACTCGCTTGACCCGGGGGCTCGGGGGCTAGCGGGCTTGATCGCCACCCAGCCGCCTTACTTGGTGATTCCTGATGCACTAAGGACGCCGCGGTCCCCCACTTCTCCCTAGGCCACAGACCCGGCTTCGGCTGTCGGCTGGCAAGCACAACGGGCCAGAGCTCCTTCACGCTTCAAACGCCAAGTCAAAGGCTGCCGGGTCAACCAACCCGGCCCATCGCTCAGAAAAAAAAAGTAAACAGCCGCACGACCGGCTGCTCGCCAACCGGCTCTGCCGGGTTGCCGCCAGCCAGCCAAGTGGGTGTTTCGCTCGTGCTCAACATTTTGAAAAACCCAAAGTATTGCGCGCTCCTCTCGAAGAACCGAATTCCTTGTCATGGACCGGAGCCT
>NC_057795.1:380321230-380338263 GCF_018294505.1 Triticum aestivum | reverse complement strand
AAAGCAGGAGTAGAAACATTCACGACATATACACATAAATATTCAAAGGCCCACGGCCCGAGTTCATTACACCCAAAACCCCCAGTGGGTTGGTGGACCTGCTACCTAACAAATCTCACTAAGACATCTCATGCATCTCCAGCACCGTGTCATGACATCGACGGTTCTCCCCTGGCGCCTCCAGGTCCAGCGAGGTACCGGTGTCCTCCTCGGCACCCCCGTCACGGTAGACGTCCGTCTCCTCGGAGCTCCCCTCCGGGTCATGAAGAAGCAGGCCGTAGTCGTCGCTGGCCACGACCGCGCCGTCCTCCGCCCGCTCTGGGTGGAACTTGTCGTGGAAGGCGAACTCGGCGATGTAGCTTGCCCAGGAGGCAATCCGGCTGGCTTGCTCCTGCAAGGCTGCAACAGCTGCTCCGAGCCGGCCCGCTGGCCCATCAGTGCGTCCAGCTGCAGGTCCGGATGCCAAGACAGCATGAACCGGAGCGCCATCTCAGCAATGACACAAGCCGCGGAGACGCGCCACTCATGGAGCCGATCCGGTCCCATCTCCAGCCAACGCGCCAGCCACGTGAAGTTGTTCGGCTCGACGGAGCCCGGCCAAAGGGCCGTCGTCATCGCTATGCCGACCTAGGATAGCCGCCCCATCTGCTCCCCCAGAACCCACAGGCGGGCCTCGACGGTGGTCATGATTTCCGGGAAGGTCCACGCCACCTGCGGGTCCTTCCCGGATCCAATGACTCCCGTCGGGTCGCGCTGGAAGCGGACGACCTCCTCCGCCAGCCGATGTGTCTCGGGGAAGGCCCCTGCCAGAAAACGAAGCATGTCAGGAAAAAGGACAACAAGGACAAAAAGCCGGATCCCGACCCGGCGAAACACAAGATAAGAACTTACTGGAGAAGGACTCTTCTAGGTGCTGCGCTTCGAGCAACGTACCGTGCTGCTCCCGATCAGTGGTGTGATCACGCTCCTAGAGCGCCTTCTCCAAGTCGGCCGCCTTGTCAAGGGTCGCCTTCAACTCGGTGTCCTTGTCATCGGTCGCCTTCTCGGCCGTCTCGCGGCGATGGGCCTCATCCCGATGGGCCCCCTCTGCCATAGCAGCCTGCTCCCTCAGGCGCTCCACCTCGGCCTCGAGCCGACCCTTCTCGTGGGCCAGCCTACCGCGATGCCGGTCCGCCTCGACCAGGGCATGCTGAGCCTCCACCACCTTGGCGGCCTCCGCCTTAAGGAGCTCCACCTCGGCCTCGAGGCGGCTCTTATGGCCCGCCAGCTCCTCCCACAGCTGATTGGCCTCATCAAGCGACTGCCGGGCCGCTGCCGCCTCCGCCCTCGCCTACGCCACCTCGGCACCAAGGCGGCCGGTGTCGGCAACAAGCCGGTTATAGTGATGACTAGCCCAGAGCAGCCGGGTCTGCCGGGACAACACCTCGGCTGCAAATAGGAGGATTCGGGAAAGGAAAAAACAAGATTTAAGATTGGCCCAACTGTTACACAGTTGGCCTGAATCTCGGGGGCTACATCCAGTGGGTGCGCTAGCGCGCCCCCACTAGAAAAGAGCATGAAGATACCTGGGGCAACGCAGAGCTTTTCCTCCTTGGCGGTGAGCTGCTCCTTAAGCTCCCGGGATTTTCCTGGGAGGCGGTTGAAGGCGCCGACCCGATAGGCATCGAGTTGCTGAAGAAGGCAGTGATTAGAACAAGGACGACATTCTAAAGATTCGACCAAACTACTACATAGTTGGCCCGAACCTCGGGGGCTACACCCAGTGTGTGCACTGGTGCGCCCCCACAAAGAAGAAGTTGAAGAAGAAGCTTACCAGCATGGCGCGCTCTAGGTCCCGCGTCCTCTCCACCTCGGCCTGGGCGAAGGCCTCGAGCTGGTCCATCCGGCCGCGCAGACGCCGGCTGACTGCGTCCATCGCCGCCTCCTCCTGGGTCTGAGGTACGAAGACCACGACGCTCCCGCTCCGCGCCGGCTGCGGCGCGCCGGCCCGACGCCCTTCCTGCCGGAGCACCAGAGCGTGCTCCCCACTGGCCGCTCCCGACGCGGCCAGCACCTCCTCCGACGCCCTCTTCGGCGTCGTCAACGACCCGGGCGCCGTGACAGCCTGCTGCACCACCACCGGCCCAGCAGCCAAGGTGGCCTGCGGCGCCTCCACCCGTGGCACCTCCTCCAACACTGGCGGCGTCCCCTGCGCCGCCGCCCAAAGCGCCTCCTCCAAGATGGCGCCATCGCCGCCTCCGTCGCCCTCGCCCGCTCGACAGCGTCAACCCGTGGTGGGGTGTCGTCCTCCACCTCCACGACCTCCTGGTCGAGGATCACCACCTCAGCCCGACCTCCGCGGCCGCGCTGCCCTACCAACGACGACTCGAAGATCGTCGCCGCCACCAACGAGCCCTCCGGCATCTCGCGCCATGCCGGCTCCTCGCCGGCTTCCGCCCATGCTGCCGCAGCGTCGGTCCAAGCCCGGAGCGACGCCGCCTCCAACTCCGCCTCGGCCCTGTTCCTGTCCCACCAGGCTAGGCCCTCGGCGTCGGTCGGGTCCAGGCCGAGGTCTGGGTCGGCCCGCTCCTCCTCCTCGACCTGGTCGACGGGGTCGGACCGGCTCCCGCGGGACGCGGCCTCTGCTACGTCTTGATCTTGCTTTGGTTTTCCTTGAAGAGGAAAGGGTGATGCAGCACGATAGCATAAGTATTTCCCTCAGTTTTTGAGAACCAAGGTATCAATCTAGTAGGAGGCTCCTCACAAGTCCCACGCACCTACACAAACAAACAAAGAACTCGCAACCAACGCAATAAAGGGGTTGTCAATCCCTTCACGGGCACTTGCAAAAGTGAGATCTGATAGAGATAATACGATAAGAAAAATATATTTTTGGTATTTTATGATATAGATTGGAAAATTAAAGATGCAAATAAAAGTAGATTGAAAGCGTATATAATAAAAGATAGACCCGGGGGCCATAGGTTTCACTAGAGGCTTCTCTCAAGATAGCATAAGTATTACGGTGGATGAACAAATTACTGTCGTGCAATTGATAGAAAAGCGAATAATTATGATATTATCTAGGCATGATCATATATATATATATAGGCATCACGTTCGTGACAAGTAGACCGACTCCTGCCTGCATCTACTACTATTACTCCACACATCGACCGCTATCCAGCATGCATCTAGAGTATTAAGTAAGAACAGAGTCAGAGTAACGCTTTAAGAAAGATGACATGATGTAGAGGGATAAACTCATGCAATATGATATAAACCCCATCTTTTTATCCTCGATGGCAACAATACAATACGTGCCTTGCTGCCCCTGTTGTCACTGGGAAAGGACACCGCAAGATTGAACCCAAAGCTAAGCACTTCTCCCATGGCAAGAAAGATCAATCTAGTAGGACAAACCAAACCGATAATTCGAAGAGACTTGCAAAGATAACTCAATCATACATAAAAGAATTCAGAATAGATTCAAATATTTCTCATAGATAAACTTGATCATAAACCCACAATTCATTGGATCTCGACAAACACACCGCAAAAAGAGTTACATCGAATTGATCTCCAAGAAGAGGAAGGAGAACATGGTATTGAGATCCAAAAAGAGAGAAGAAGCCATCTAGCTAATAACTATGGACCCGAAGGTCTATGGTAAACTACTCACAACTCATCGGTGAGGCTATGGTGTTGATGTAGAAGCCCTCCGTGGCCGATTCCCCCTCCGGTAGAGTGCCGACGAAGGCTCCAAGATGGGATCTCGTGGATACTGAAAGTTACAGTGGTGGAAATAGTTCTTCGGTGGCTCCCCTCATGTTTTCGGGGTACATGGGTATATATAGGAGGAAGAAGTACGTTGGTGGATGCCCAAGGGGCCCACGAGACAGGGGGGCGCGCCCTAGAGGAGGGGGCGCGCCCTCCACCCTCGTGGCCGCCTCGGGAGCTTCTTGACTTGCACTCCAAGTCCTCTGGATCACGTTCGTTCCAAAAATCATGCTCCCGAAGGTTTCATTCCGTTTGGACTCTATTTGATATTCCTTTTCTTAGATATACTGAAATAGGCAAAAAAACCGCAATACGGGCTGGGCCTCCGGTTAGTAGGTTAGTCTCAAAAATGATATAAAAGTGTA
This sequence comes from Triticum aestivum, assembly GCF_018294505.1. Taxonomy (NCBI): domain Eukaryota; kingdom Viridiplantae; phylum Streptophyta; class Magnoliopsida; order Poales; family Poaceae; genus Triticum; species Triticum aestivum. Next base: position 380,334,139 of record NC_057795.1, on the reverse strand, counting down.
AAGTAAAGCCCATAAACATCCAAAACAGGTAATATAATAGCATGGAACAATCAAAAATTATAGATACGTTGGAGACGTATCAAGCATCCTCAAGCTTAATTCCTGCTCGTCCTCGAGTAGGTAAATGATAAAAACAGAATTTTTGATGTGGAATGCTACCTAGCATAATTCTCAATGTATTTCTCTTTATTGTGGCATGAATGTTCAGATCCAAATGATTCAAAATAAAAGTTCATATTGACATAAAGAATAATAATACTTCAAGCATACCAATCAAAGCAATCATGTCTTCTCAAAATAACATGGCTAAAGGAAGTTTATCCCTACAAAATCATATAGTTAGGCTATGCTTCATTTTCACCACACAAAATACTCCCATCAAGCACAACTCCGGTTTCAGCCAAGCAATTGTTTCATACTTTAGCAATCTTAAACTTTTTTCAACTTTCACGCAATACATGAGCGTGAGACATGGATATAGCACTATGGGTGGAATAGAATATAATGATGGGGATTGTGCGGAGAAGACAAAAAGGAGAAAGTCTCACATTGACGAGGATAATCAACGGGCTATGGAGATGCCCATCAATTGATGTCAACATGAGTAGTAGGGATTGCCATGCAACGGATGCACTGGAGCCATAAATGTATGAAAGCTCAATAAAAGAAACTAGCGGGTGTGCATCCAACTTGCTTGCTCATGAAGACCTAGGGCATTTGAGGAAGCCCATCGTAGGAATATACAAGCCAAGTTCTATAATGAAAAATTCCCACTAGTATATGAAAGTGACAACATATGAGACTCGCTATATGAAGAACATGGTGCTACTTTGAAGCACAAGTGTGGAAAAAGATAGTAACATCGCCCCCTTTTTTTTCTTTGGCCTTTCTTTTTTTTCTTTTTTTCTTTTTGGCCTTTCTTTTTTTCTTTTTCTTTTTTTCTTTGGCCTTTTTTTTTCTTTTTGGCCTTTTTTTCTTTAGGGACAATGCTCTAATAATGATGATCCTCACACTTCTATATATTTACAACTCATGAATTACAACTCGAAACTAGAACAAGATATGACTTTATATGAATGCCTCCGGCGGTGTACCGGGATGGGCAATGAATCAAGAGCGACATGTATAAAAATTTATGCATAGTGGCTTTGCCACAAATACGATGTCAACTACATGATCATGCAAGGAATATGACAATGATGATGCGTGTCATAATAAATGGAACAGTGGAAAGTTGCATGGCAATATATCTCGGAATGGCTATGGAAATGCCATAATAGGTAGGCATGGTGGCTGTTTTGAGGAAGATATAAGGAGGTTTATGTGTGATAGAGCGTATCGTATCACGGGGTTTGGATGCACCAGCGAAGTTTGCACCAACTCTCAAGGTCAGAAAGGGCAATGCACGGTACCGTAGAGGCTAGCAATGATGGAAAGATAAAAGTGCGTATAATCCATGGACTCAACAATAGTCATAAAGAACTCACATACTTATTGCAAAAATCTACAAGTCATCAAAAGCCAAGCACTACGCGCATGCTCCTAGGGGGTAGGTTGGTAGGAGTTAACCATCGCGCGCCCCCGACCTCCACGCAAGGGAAGGCAATCAAAAGAGCACCTCATGCAATAAATTTGTTACACAACTTTTACTATACGTGCATGCTACGGGACTTGATAACTTCAACACAAGCACTATTTAAATTCATAATCACCCAACTAGCATGACTCTAATATCATTACCTCCATATCTCAAAACAATTATCAAGTATCAAATTGATCATAGCATCCAATTCACTTTCTATGATAGTTTTTATAATACCCAACTTGGATGCCCATCATTCTAGGACCAATTTTATAACCATAGCAAATACCATGCTGTTCTAAGAGACTCTCAAAATAATATAAGTTAAGCATGAGAGATCAACAATTTCTTCAATTAAGCCACCGCCGTGCTCTAAAAGATATAAGTGAAGCACTAGAGCAAAAATTATCTAGCTCAAAAGATATAAGTGAAGCACATAGAGTATTCTAATAAACTCCAATCAAGTGGGATTCTCCCAAAAGGTGTGTACAGCAAGGATGATTGTGATAAACTAAAAATCAAAGACTAATATAATACACGACGCTCCAAGCAAAACACATATCATGTAGCGAATAAAAATATAGCTCCAAGTAAAGTTACCAATGAACAAAGACGAAAAAGGGGATGCCTTCCGGGGGCATCCCCAAGCTTAGGCTTTTGGCTATTATTGAATATCTTGGGGTGCCTTGGGCATCCCCAAGCTTAGGCTCTTGCCACTCCTTATTCCATAGTCCATCAAATCTTTACCCAAAAGTTGAAAACTTCACAACACAAAACTCAACAGGAAATCTCATAAGCTCCGTTAGTGAAAGAAAGAAAAACCACCACATAAGGTACTGTAATTAACTCATTCTTTATTTATATTGGTGTTAAACCTTCTGTATTCAAAGTTCTCTATGGTTCATACCCTTACATACTAGCCATAGATGCATCAAAATAAGCAAACAACACACGAAAGGCAGAATTTGTCAAAAACAGAACAGTCTGTAACAATCTGTAACTTTAGGTTACTTCTGGAACTCCAAAAATCCTACCAAAATAGGAAGTCCTAGGCAATTTGTCTATTGATCTACAGGAAAAAGAATAAACGCAAAAGCATGTTTCTGTGATTTATTGAATTTTTTCTCGTGAGTGCAAAGTTTCTGTTTTTCAGGAGAATCAAATTAACTATTACCATAGGTTATCCTATAGGTTCTACTTGGCACAAATACTAAATAAAACATGAAAAAACATATAAACATAAATTAGATGCAAAATTTATTACTAAACATGAACAAAAACAAATAACACAAATAAAATTGGGTTGCCTCCCAACTAGCGCTATTGTTTAACGCCCCAAGCTAGGCATAAAAGCGAGGATAGATCTAACTAGTGCCATCTTTGGCACTTGATTCATAAGTAGCTCGCATGATACATTCATAAGGTAATTTGATTTTCTTTCTTTGAAAAGGATCCGTGCCTTTCCTTAATGAAAATTGGAATCTAATATTCCCTTCATTCATGTGAATAATCGCGCCAATCATTCTAAGGAAAGGTCTACCAAGAATAATAGGACAAGAAAGATTGCAATCTATATCAAGAACGATAAAATCTACGGGCACCAAATTTCTATTTGCAACAAGGCGGACATCATTGATTCTTCCCATTGGCTTTTTAATGGTGGAATCCGCAAGGTGCAAATTTAAAGAGCAATCATCAAGATAATGGAAACCTAGAATATCACATAAAGTTTTGATTTAGCAAACTCCACATACTCAACTATCATTTAGTCTTTCACAATTGTTAACACTCACGTGATATTTATGGGTCCAAAGTTTTAATCAAACACAAAGAAAGATAGGGGCTTATAGTCTCGCTTCCCAACCTTTTACCTCAAGGGTAATGTCAATAATAATAATTTATGAACGCCTACATCCAAGTGGATATATATATATCCGGATCACCCCAACACAAAGTGCTTGCCAAAGGAAAAAATGTAAAAAGGAAAGGTGTTGATCACCATGACTCTTGTATAAGGGTAGAAGATAAAAGTAAAGATTGGCCCTTCGCAGAGGGAAGCAGAGGCTGTCATGCGCTTTTATGGTTGGATGATCAAAATCTTGATGCAAAAGAACGTCACTTTATATTGCCGCTTTTGATAAAGACCTTTATTATGCAGTCCGTCACTTTTATTTCTTCCCTATCACAAGTTTGTATAAAGCTTATTTTCTTCACACTTATAGATCATACATATTTAGAGAGCAATTTTTATTGCATGCACCGATGGCAACTTACTTGAAGGATCTTACTCAATCCATAGGTAGGTATGGTGGACTCTCATGGCAAAACTGTTTTAAGGGATATTCGAAAGCACAAGTAGTATCTCTACTTAGTGCAAAGAATTTGGCTAGCATGAGGGAGAAAGGCAAGCTCATCATGTTGGATGATCCAAGATAATATAACTTTTCAGATATAGGAAAACATAACCCATTACGTTGTCTTCCTTGTCCTACGTCAACCTTTTAGCATGTCATATTTTAATGAGTGCTCACAACTACAAAAGATGTCCATGATAGTATATTTATATGTGAAATCTCTCTTCCTTCAATATTCTTTCATAAATTGTTCAAGTGACCAATACAATGTTTGCTAACCTTGAATAAATTTACCACCTCTACTTCTTATATGTGAAGTCATTACTCCCCATGGGGTAAGCATATGAAACATATATAATTTCAGATTTATGATATTCAATTCATTAAAAAATTTACTCATAATATATAAGTGAAGCACACGAGTAAATGACAAACTACTCCAAAAAGATATAAGTGAAGATCAATGAGTAGTTAAATAGTTATGTAGCTATGTGAGGACTCTCTCTCATTTAAGTATTTCAGATCTTGGTATTTTATTCAAACAACAAGCAAAACAAAACAAAATGATATTTCAAGGATAGTACAACTCATATGGAGAAGCGAAAACTTAGGTTCAACCGATACTAACCGATAATTGTTGAAGAAGAAAGGTGGGATGCCTACCGGGGCATCCCCAAGCTTGGATGCTTGAGACTTCTTGAAATATTATCTTGGGGTGCCTTGGGCATCCCCAAGCTTGAGCTTTTGTGCCTCCTTAATTCCTTTTATATCTCGGTTTCCTAAATCTCGAAAGCTTCATTCACACCAAACTCAACAAGAACTTGTAAGATAAGTTAGTATAAAACAATGAAATAACCTTACCATTTTCTACTGTAACAAATTACTAACATTATTATTCAACATTTAATACTAAATGTCTTTGCAAATTTAATACTCCTATCCTCAAATAGAATCATTAAACAAGGAAGCATATGCAGATAATGCAAACATAACAGCAATCTGCCAAAACAGTATAGTCTGTAAAGAATGCAAGATTCATCATACTTCCCTAACTCCAACAATTATGAGAAAAATACTACACTATAGAAGATTTATAAGATCTCAATATGGAAAAAGTTTAAATATTATATCATTCTCTGACTTTTTTCTAGGGTATTTTTGCAAAAGCGGTAAACTTTCTGTTTTGAAACAGCAACATGTATACTTGCAAAATAAGCATGGTCAAGGCTATCTTTGACATTTTCATTGAAAATATAGATGAAAAACATTATTATAAATAACAGCAAGCAAATACTAACAAAAGAAAATGATGCTCCAAGCAAAACACATATCATGTGCTGAATAAAAATATAGCTCCAAGTAAAGTTACCGATGAACGAAGACGAAAGAGGGGATGCCTTCTGGGGCATCCCCAAGCTTGAGCTCTTGGTTGTCCTTGAATATTGCCTTGGGGTGCCTTGGGCATCCCCAAGCATAGGCTCTTGCCACTCCTTATTCCATAGTCCATCGAATCTTTACTCAAAACTTGAAAACTTCACAACAGAAAACTCAACACAAAACTCGTAAGCTCCGTTAGTATAAAAAAATAAATCACCACTTAGGTACTGTTGAGAACTCATTCTAAATTAATATTGGTGTACTATCTACTGTATTACAACTTCTCTATGGTCCATACCCTCCGATACTACTCATAGATTCATCAAAATAAGCAAACACCACATAGAAAACAGAATCTGTCAAAAACAGAACAGTCTGTAGTAATTTGTATCATGCGAATACTTCTGTAACTCCAATAATTCTGAAATAAGTTGATGGACGTTAGGAATATGTCTATTAATCATCTTCAAAAAGAATCAACCTAAAAGCACTCTCCGGTAAAAAATGGCAGCTATTATTGTGAGAGCAAAAGTTTCTGTTTTTTACAACAAGATCGCATAGACTTCACCCAAGTCTTCCCAAAGGTTCTACTTGGCACAGACACTAATTAAAACATAGAACCACATCTCCACCAGAGGCTAGATGAATTATTTATTACTAAACAGGAGCAAAATCAAAGGACAAAAATAAAATTGGGTTGCCTCCCAACAAGCGCTAACGTTTAACGCCCCTAGCTAGGCATGATAATTTCAATGATGCTCACATAAAAGATAAGAACTGAAACATAAAGAGAGCATCATGAAGAATATGACTAGCACATTTAAGTCTAACCCACTTCCTATGCATAGGTATTTTGTGAGCAAACAACTTATGGGAACAATAATCAACTAGCATAGGAAGGCAAAACAAGCATAAATTCAAGATTTTCAACACATAGAGAGGAAACTTGATATTATTGCAATTCCTACAAGCATATATTCCTCCCTCATAATAATTTTTAGTAGGATCATGAATGAATTCAACAATATAAACATCACATAAAGCATTCTTTTCATGATCTACAAGCATAGACAATTTACTACTCTCCACATAAGCAAATTTCTTCTCATGAATAGTAGTGGGAGCAAACTCAACAAAATAACTATCATGTGAAGCATAATCCAATGGAAAATTTAAATCAAGATGACAAGTTTCATGGTTATCTTTATTCTTTATAGCATACATATCATCACAATAATCATCATAAATAGGAGGCATGCTTTCATCATAATAAATTTGCTCATCAAAACTTGGGGGACAAAAAATATTATATTCATCAAACATAGCATCCCCAAGCTTGTGGCTTTGCATATAATTAGCATCATAGCTATTCAAAGAATTCATACTAACAACATTGCAATCATTCTCATCATTCAAAGATTTCATGCCAAACATTTTATAGACTTCTTCTTCTAGCACTAGAGCACAATTTTCCTTCCTATCATTCTCACGAAAAATATTAAAAAGATGAAGCGTATGAGACAAACTCAATTCCATTTTTTTGTAGTTTTCTTTTATAGACTAAACTAGTGATAAAACAAGAAACTAAAATATTCGATTGCAAGATCTAAAGATATACCTTCAAGCACTCACCTCCCCGACAATGGTGCCAGAAAAGAGCTTGATGTCTACTACACAACCTTCTTCTTGTAGACGTTGTTGGGCCTCCAAGTGCAGAGGTTTGTAGGACAGTAGCAAATTTCCCTCAAGTGGATGACATAAGGTTTATCAATCCGTGGGAGGCGTAGGATGAAGATGGTCTCTCTCAAACAACCCCGCAACCAAATAACAAAGAGTCTCTTGTGTCCCCAACACACCCAATACAATGGTAAATTGTATAGGTGCACTAGATCGGCGAACAGATGGTAATACATGCAATATGGATGGTAGATATGAGTATTTGTAATCTGAATATATAAAAAGAGCAAGGTAACAAGTAATAAAAGTGAGCGTAAACGGTATTGCAATGCTAGGAAACAAGGCCTAAGGGTCATACTTTCACTAGTGCAAGTTATCTTAACAATAATAACATAACCGGATCATATAATTATCCCTCAACATCCAACAAAGAGTCACTCCAAAGTCACTAATAGCGGAGAACAAACGAAGAGATTATTTTAGGGTACGAAACCACCTCAAAGTTATCCTTTCCATTCGATCTATCATAGAGTTTGTACTATAATAACATCTTAAGACACAAATCAACCAAAACCCTAATGTCACCTAGATACTCCATTGTCACCTCAAGTATCCGTGGGCATGATTATACAATATGCATCACACAATCTCAGATTCATCTATTCAACCAACACAAAGTACTTCAAAGAGTGCCCCAAAGTTTCTACCGGAGTGTCAAGACGAAAACGTGTGCCAACCCCTATGCATAAGTTCACAAGGTCACTGAACCCGCAAGTTGATCACCAAAACATACATCAAGTAGATCACGTGAATATCCCATTGTCACCACAGATAAGCACGGCAAGACATACATCAAGTGTTCTCAAATCCTTAAAGACTCAATCCGATAAGACAACTTCAAAGGGAAAACTCAATCCATTACAAGAGAGTAGAGGGGGAGAAACATCATAAGATCCAACTATAATAGCAAAGCTCGTGATACATCAAGATCATGCCAAATCAAGAACACGAGAGAGAGATAGAGAGATCAAACACATACCTACCGGTACATACCCTCATCCCCGAGGGTGAACTACTCCCTCCTCGTCATGGATATCGTCGGGATGATGAAGATGGCCACCGGTGAGGGATCCCCCCTCCGGCAGGGTGCCGGAACAGGGTCTCGATTGGTTTTTGGTGGCTACAGGGCCTGCGGCGGCAGAACTCCTGATCTATTGTGCTCCTCCGTGTTTTTAGGGTATATGGACATATATAGGCAAAAGAAGTCGGTCAGGGGAGCCACGAGGGGCCCACAAGGGTGGTGGGCATGCCCAGGGGGTTAGGGCGCGCCCTCCTGCCTCGTGGCTTCCTCGAAGCTGCCCGGATGTGTACTCCAAGTCTCCTGGATTGCTTCTGTTCGAAAAATAACTCACCCGAAGGTTTCATTTCGTTTGGATTCCGTTTGATATTCCTTTTCTATGAAACACTGAAATGGGCAAAAACAACAACCTGGACTGGGCCTCCGGTTAATAGGTTAGTCCCAAAAATAATATAAAAGTGTATGATAAAGCCCATTAAACATCCAAAACAGATAGTATAATAGCATGAATACTTCATAAATTATAGATACATTGGAGACGTATCTGGGAGTCGACGACATTAGATGAAGATCACATCCTATATGCAGCAATGGATGCCTACCTTTCTTTAAATATCTACAACGGTTGGATGAAGAAGCAGAGCCCAGTGTCCGATCAAGCAAAGAAGCGTCGGCGAAGAGGAAGAGGAAGAGGGACGAGGACAAAGTCAAGGACGTGGACACGGACTCCGAGTAGGTGGCAGTGCCGTCGCTCATGCTGGTTCTACTGCAGTGTCAAGCGGACTAGTTGCTTAGTTTATTTTCAAGGGTGTGTTGTGCTGAGGCCCCAGCAGAACTATGTTTATGTTCTTTCTCGTTATTTGAACTCTTTAGTGCGTAGAGTAGTACTAGTACTATGTCTTACTACTGTTCTTCTTGCAGTTGGTACTACTGCTTGTATCTTCAGGTTCCTACTATACTTAATACATTCGTACTAGTAGTATAATTTGGGTCAGTCGATTTGTGAAAGAAGTTCGATGGAGTGAAGGAAGAAGACGGCAGAGAAGCTACCCCAGTAACTATATTAGGGTGGCAGGGTGCCCATGATCTATCTTATGAGTGTTGGGTGTGGAATGCAGTTCGCCGGAAAAAAATGGATCGCGCCTGGGGTTAAACGGATGGCGGGGGTGGGGGGAGCATGGCGGTGGCAGGCGGTTCAGGGGAAGGCGGGGCGGCGGCGGCAGGCGGTTAGGCATGTGGCGGGCTGAGAAGATGAATCGTGCATCAATTTTGGAGGTTGAAGAAGCCCTTCTAGCCATCCATGTTGCATCAAATGGCTCACAAGAGTCGACTGACCCAAATCACTCCTTCAAATTGCAGGATCCACGCGGCATTCAAGGTCTCGAAGGTAGATTCCGCGTCCGCACCCGGTTTGCGGGCTCGACGCGCGTGCGACCGTCTTCCGCCGCAACAGCCACCATGCGTGCCTCCTCCGCGTGGGCGGAGACGACAATGACACGCTAGTTCCTCCTGGCCGGCGTGCTGGAGCACGCGCTCATCCTCCTCTTCGTATGATGCGTGCATAGCCGCGGCTCCACTAGCTGCTCGCGTGCTTGGCAGCGCGGCAGCATCGTGAGGAGGGACTACAGACGATGTGAGCGAGCGAGCCTTCGGCTTCATGGCACAAGGATGAAGGTGATAGGCGGTGATGGGCGAGAAATTGTTGGCCGGAGCAGGCAGGCGCGGGCACGCGCAACGGCGGCGGCATATTGATGAGTGCGCGTATGGGAGCTTAGTTTAGTTTCATATAGGGTTGGTCAAACTTAAAAGAAAACCGTACTAGTACACGTAAACATTAGACTTAGGCAGCGCTTATATTAGTTACCATAACCATGATACGGAATCCTGCGCAAGCGCATGAACCACGACCGTGCGGTCGATCGAACAGCGCGTCACCGTGTCGCGCTTGAAGGACATCCACCGAACCTTTTTGTGTGTGTGAAAACAATCCCCGAATATTACTCAACTTTTTTTTTCCTAGAAAAGTTCTTAGAATATTTCCATATATTTGAATTTAGCTCTAGTTCATGTCTATTTGGATTTGGACATTTTAGGTGTGCCCTAGTTTTTGTTAATACTAATTTTGTGTGTGTGACTGAGAGAGAACTTGTGTATGTGTCCATATGTGTGTTGTGGCGGAAGGGCAATGTGGAGACAGTGTGCGTGTGATAGAGACATAAAGAGGTGTGAATGTGCAAATGATCATGCATGAGTGAGACATAGACAGATGTCGATACATTGTGTATACATGAGAGAACGGTCTTCTATTTTACTTGTGTGTGTGTGTGTGTGAGAGAGAGAGAGAGAGAGGAGCATCCGTAACACAACAACCATCTCTCTCGATTCATCCGTCCCTCACACGATCGCATGTAACACATGCATCAACGCGCACATTTTGACACCCTCACCCGGCCCCTGCCCACCTCAAGGCCCGCACATATCTCTATCTCGCATGCACAATCTCTTCATGAATACCCTGTTTAGCATGTAGCTTTCCTTCACATACACACACATTTCTCTCCTTAGGTTTGTTTTCTCTCAATATCTGACACACACACACACACACACACACACACACACACACACACACACACTCCCCCAAGCACATAATTCATCCCCATCCAAGGTTATATGGCGACCACTCTTGCTTGTGCTTCTCTGCACCCCAGCATGCACAACACCTCAATATTCAAAGAGGGCATCGAGGAGATCGAAGACGGCGACCACACTATGCTAGAGAATGTGGGGCCATTTGGAAGCAGGATGATGTGACGACGGCTGACTCACTCCCCCCAACCCTTTCTCTCTTGCACAAAATTACCAATCCCTCTTTCCCCCGCACAAAATTATCAATCCCTCAACCCACGAGATCCTTCCCCTCTCGTCCATGTTTTTCCAGCTCTCTCATCAAACTCGTTGTCTCTTCTTCTTCCACGTGTACAGAATCCGGATGCACACACATCTCACGTATATTACATGTCTCCATCTTTCTAACAGACCTAACTTCTTCCTCTCTCTTTCTCTCTCTATCTCGTTAGGTTTGTCTCCTACTCTCTTGTCCACATACATACAATCTTTCCCACCCTATCTGCTCCATCTTCGCAAGCTCTCTCTACATGTTTCATTCACACATTGGGATATGTTCAAAATATTGCTTTTATAATGGCTGATGTAGAGTTACGGTTGGTTTTGTTGCATCCTACAAAGTAATAACTATGAAATGCATTTAGATTCTCATTTGACTGGGATTATATGAGTTTGAGCATGTTGTGAAGTACTATAAACCTCGTATATATCTTGGAATTCGACAATGATTGTAACTATTCAATTGTATAGACCATTACATTTGAAGTCAGTAGCCTAATATATTTATTTCACAATTTTAACAAATGATTAATTCACTACAAACTAAGAAAACAAATGTGTACTCCCTCCATTTTTATTTAAGTCTGCGTACTAGCATTGGTCAAAGTTAAGTTTTGTAAACTCTCAGAAAGTTTATAACAAAAAATATTAACATATACAATAATAAATAAATACAATTAGATTCATTATTGAATGTACTTTCACATCATACATATTTTTTTATGGTAAATGTTTATATTTTTTATAAACTTGGTGAAACTTTAGGAAGTTTGACTTCGGTCAAACCTAATATGCAGAGTTAATAAAAACAGAGGGAGTACTAGTAGTTACTAGTACTACTCGCTAGTTGCTTAGCCGAATCACCCAACACGCCACACGGGGAGTTCAGTGTCACAAAATTTTGAGGTCGGCTGGAAAATATCCCGCGACCCTGATTCGAGCAGTGGGAAGTTACCATCATAGCCTTCGGAACAGGCCTACGGACGATGCTTGGTAGGGGGCTATTTTCTAACTTCAGGTTCACCCTACCCAGCCAACCCCACCTTGGCACTCAGAGTAGTACACCTGAATACTCCCCATTTTCTATCCCAACCGCAAAATAGACTTCTCCACGGCACTGCAGCCTTCGTGCTCCTTCCCTTCTACATCGGTGCACTCGTCCACCGCAGCGCATCTGCCTCTTCAACGACCTCATACGCCGCACTGGAGCCGGTCCATCGTCGTCGTCGTACACGGAGCCTCTTCCCTGGCACCGTCTTCCAAGGTCTCGGATCTGCTTCCCGGAAGCCGACGCCAAGCACAGAAGAACCACCGTCGTGGACAATGAACTTACTCCCGTTGCCAACCATGACTCATAAAGGCCGCCACGACCATCGTTCTCCTCCTAGATTGGTAATGTGTGTATTGAATCACTTAGCAGTACATGTGCAATTCCAATTTTGTTCATACCTACCCATCAAATTTCCTGGTTGCTATTGTTCCCCGTAAAAGTAATTGGTTATAGCCTCCAGTGTCCAACCGAATATCAACTTGTAATTGTGCGTCGCTCCTGTATCGCGTTGTGCTTGGGTAGGTTTTTCATCTGCAACCAGTAGTGTGGCAAATGATGGAAAGTTTTTTAGAACTAACAAGATGGCCATGCGTTGCACGCATCAAGATGCATTTGTATGAGTAGTTTATCTTGTGGGAGAAAAGGATGAATGAGGGAAGGCCTTATTTGCAAATTTGAGACGGGTGTGGGTATATTTTTGCAAAATTGCCATTATTTCCTTCCTATCTGTCAGATATAAATCGGACGGCCTATATTGCAGGATGACAGGCACACCATCATCACCAACTCTGTTTTTGTAAGAAGTAGAGAAAAAAAAGTAGAGAGTAGAGAAGTAGAGATAAATTCTTAAACATAAAATAAATATAACAGTAGAGAACAGAGTAGA